>NW_028261389.1:22627760-22855260 GCF_051295495.1 Thamnophis sirtalis | reverse complement strand
GAGGGCCATAAAGCATTGTAAAGTGATGTATAAGTGCTATTGCTAAAAGAGTTTATTTTATGAACATTCTACTTTCATTTGTACACGTCATACCGCCACACAACATATGCTTTCAAAGTTTAGATGCATATCAGGCACTAAAGGTTAAGTTTACAAGCATAGAAGTTTAAATGTCTTTGGAATTTAACATTGTAAGTTGACTAACGCTAGAAGGAAGGCTGGGGTAAGAGCTTTGGTCCCTTTAACAGGTTTTTCCAGGTTACAAATAGGTTTTCAGTATGAGGTAAGCCAAAGCTCCCGAAAAAGAAACAGGAGGATGTGACTATCTTAACGAGGAACAATCTTGATGAAGACACCATCCTGTGGTCCTAGTGTGCTGTGGGATTTGACCTGCAAAGGGATCTGTGAAGAAGGTGAAGAAACAAAATGCAAAGCAAGTTAGGAAGCATTGGTAATATAGGAAAGGGAATGCTGTATAACATTTAACAATCAATATAACAGGTTTCTCAGGATTTTTTCCAATCAGATCAACCATGGTGGACGGTCCGGTTGACAACCATCCTTCCTTGCTGGGTGCTACAGGGTTTGTTTTAGGAATGTTACATGAAAAGTCGATCTTAGAATTAACATTCTGAATCCAGGTATCGGCTTCATTTCAACAAAATGATTTAGGCAGGAGAAAATAAATGGAGACTTATTGGTTGGGTTCCCAGAGCAGAGGTTTTGGGCCCTCTCTCCCACCAAAAGGTTGCCAATACAAAGTTCCCATACTCCAGGAGGCAAAGAAAATGCTGAATTGCAACCACCCACTGTTTAATTTCTAACAATGCCCTGATGTCTGGTACTAGATGTCTGGTAGGCGGGAGGTATCATCACATTTATTCCCTCCTACCAGTGACCTGGAAACCGGCCCTAGTCAACAAACGAGCCCCACCCACCACCCAGGTCGTTACAACACAAAACAACAACGGACACACAGCCAGCACCTCAGCCAAACAGGATGATACGAAATAGCCGACCAATCTACAAACATCAACTCCATCTACCAATCAGGATGCAACTGCACAGCCAGTCAACCCACTTACAGCAACAAAGCCAGCACTCCACACCCCCTCCACCAAGATTTATAGAAAGACGGCAGCTCCGACCATACTTTACTCGCACAAGCACAAAGGCGAAAACACCAGCCTGAAGATGGCGAGTGGGACCTCGCTAAGCTGGAAGCCTTGGTTACCCCAAATGTTGGATGCTGTGTTGGGGATTCAGGGGAAATAGCTATAGGTCTACGCATTCATAACTACATAGAAATGAAAAGCAATTCTTCCCGCAACCTCTAATTTCCCTTTTTTTTTGTTACCATCTTTTCCAAGAAGTAAAAACAGGCACCAACCTGGGTCTCAGGGCAGGTTTTGAACATGAACCTTTGCAAAATTCTTAACAGTGCAATTTTGATTGTCATCAAGGCCAACTTCATGCCGATGCAGCCACGAGGACCTGCCCCAAAGGGCAGATAAGCAAAAGGATGCTGCTGCTGCATTGCCTCAGCCGTAAATCTGTGGGCAAAATTAACATATATAAATCTGTGGCCAAGATTAAAATATTGGGTGAGAAAAGGCCTCCCATCTGCATTTTCCATTTTAAAACGTTGGTTAGGCAATAAATGGTCTGTTTGATGATTAAGACATAGTGGTCATACATAGGTAGTTCATGACTTACAATCATTCATTTAGTGACCATTTGAAATTACAATGGTACTTACTAAGTGACTTCTAACCAGTCTTTGCGCTTACAACCATCCCCAAGGTTACATGATCTAAATTTGGAACTGGCATGTACTTATGATGGTTGCAGCATTCCAGGGTCATGTGATTGCCATTTGGATACCTTTCCAGGGGCTTCCAACAAGCAAAGTCAATGGGGGAGGGTGGGCCGGATTCATTTAACGACCATGTGATTCATTTAATTGCAGTGGTTCACTTGAACAGCCATAGCAAAAAAAAAACGTCATAAAACTGGGTGTGATTTACTTAACAACTGCCTTGCTTAACATCATAAATTCTGCTCCCAATTGTGGTTAGGTTGAGGAGTAGCTGTATCGTGTTCCGTGGGAGTATGTGCATTTTGCAATGTGTGTAATTGTGCCTCCCAGTTCTTTATTGTTGTTATCTGCACAATAAATAATATCGTGATTGTGACATTGTGATTTGACATTGAGATTTTAACAATAGGCCCAAGTACCTCTCAGGAATAAACTTTTCAGGTTCTGGCCAGTACTTTGGATTATAATGGAGGTGTCCAACAGCAATTTCTATGATAGCGCCAGCAGGGACTTTTTGCTGCAGAACCCAACAGTCTCTTGCTGCTTCCCGGGTAAACCTACGAGAACAAAGGAAAAACATGGCAATTGAAGCACTTGAAGAGGTCTTCATTTGTAAGGCTCGGCTGTTGTACAAATAGGAAAAAATAATATTAGAATCATTCATTGCAAAGAAAATTGAATGAAGACAGCAAGATGGGAGCTGATGAAATTGAATATTTTGCTACTCCTTAAAATCTAGTCCTAGGCTTCTACTTTGTTTTTAGGAAAAATTGAAATATTCCCCCCCCTCACTTGGATTGAGACATTCCCACATAGCAATTTCTGTCTCCAAATGAGAAAGGTATGTATGTATGTATGTATGTATGTATGTATGTATGTATGTATGTATGTATTTTATCTGAAGCCACCCCATTGGGAAGGCTAGGCAGTTACTGAAAAAAAAAGAAAAGAAACAGGGAAGAAAGAAAAAGAAAGAAAGGTAGAAGGGAAGGGTAGGGAAGGAAGGAAGGAAGAAATGAAGAAATGAAGAGAAGAAAGAAAGAAAAAGAAAGGGAAGGGAGGAAAGAAATGAAGAGAAGAAAGAAAGAAAGAAAGAGAGAGAGAGAGAGAGAGAGAGAGAGAGAGAGAGAAAGAGAGAGAAAGACTCAATAAACATGCCTTAGGATTTCCTGCAGTTTTCCCACTAACTGATAGTTATCAATATTTTCCCCCCAGAATGCAGGGAAAGTTATGCCACATAAGGACATCATTTGCATCATGATTCAGCCTTGTTAGAGTACACTGTGATAGGGGAAACACATAAAAAAAAGATCCAGTGTTGTGCACAAATTTCCTTCATTTGACCACCAAACTATTAAATTTCAAACGACATTCATTTTGCTTTGTTTGAATTCAGCAGATAAAAGCAGAGGGACATTTTAGGTTCAGCTTTATAAATCCTGTGAATTATCTGGGAGAAGGAAATCTGAAATATTTCCTCCTCTTATATTCTGAGTCCATGTTTGCTCCTTCCATCCAAAGTCATATTCCAAGATCATTATTCTTTACTGCCATTTTAAAATGTTTCCTAATATTTGTTTCTTTTGTTGCTAGTTTTAATTACCCACCATACTTTTCTGACAGATTTATTTCTTGAAATTTTTTTGAAAGTTTATCTCTGCATTGTTTTAAAGTAAAAAAAAGTTAGTTTGAAACTTCTGATGGAAAAATATAGGGTTGAAAACAAAACCAGACATCGTCACCTGCTTTAAAAGCACTGAATTCCACTTGATTTCTAATGTTAGAAAGATTATTGAGAATATGCTAACAGATTGGCATAAGGTACAAATACCTACTCAACATGTTATTGTCTTGTGGGGTAAAAAAAATATTATGCAAAGAAAAAAAGTAGAAAGTAGCAAGGAAATGTACAAGATAAGCCCATAGAAATCCAATTCATTGTAATTTATGATAATACATTTTCCATAGGTATCAATACTTTTCATGCAAACCATACATGTGTCAGGATTCCAAATAGCATCCTCCATCAAATAAGAGTCCAAGGCTTGAAATTCCTCAATGCTCAATTTTATTAGAGAAGCCATGTTGGCACATCTGGGAAAACCTGAATCTGAAAGCTTCCAGGTTTCCCCACCCAGTTGAAAGTTCAAGACTCTGCCCCCCCCCCCATGCCTATCACATGGCCCAATCAGCCATTGCCATGAAGGAAGATTCCTCCCATCCACATCCGTCCAGGTGCAGGAACAAGGTGACCTTGACTTCCAGAGAAGGAATGTTATTGTGGCAACCTATCTCCCCTGCTGCATATAATCCCCTCTCCCAGTTTCCCACAATAGAATGTGTTTGAATATGTGGCAGACTTGAGACCCTATACAACAATGGCTTCCAAGCCTGACAACATAATTCCATCAAATCCACATATACATTCATACATTTCCTTTCATTTTGTGAAGATCTCACATTCTCTTTCTCCAAAAAAAAAAAGCCTGATTCAGTCTTAATTTACTCTCCCTACAACCAAATCACATCCTTCCTTCATCCTGGATCTCATTTGTGAATTCAATCTGCATTAATGCAAACTCTATTAATTCTTCATCCCATCTCTTCTTACCTCTTAAAATCCCACTGCCACAGCATTCAATTTATTTTTAGTAATTCCTCCATATTCAGCTCTAAAAACACGGGCAGAAGCGTATTCTTAAGCATGCAGATGTTGGCTTCTTTTGACAATCATTCCTGACAAGAGACCACATACAATCTGCTACCTTTCTGACAGCATTTGCACACTTTAAAATTGTCTATCCATTTTTCCATCTATCAAAGTGGAATAATGCATTTAATTTTTTGTTGAAAAATATTTGTCAGCCAATAACCTTGAAACAGTAACAGTTGAACAACTACAGATAGTCGGTGTTTACCATCAGGAGTTCAGATTGGCAACTCTGACACCAAGCATCACAATTGTAAAATACAATGTCATGTGACTATGCCAATTTAGGACAGCAGTTCCAGTTATCTTTAAGCAAATCCTGCATGGTCAGTTGTTACAATATCACATGATTACCATTTGCAACCTCCTGCTGGCTTCCCCACTGACTTTGCTTTGCTTTCCACCGGTGAAAATTGCAAATGGCAATCATGACTGCAGGAAGTTGTAACTGTCAACGTCTGAGACAGCGCGCTATTCAAAGTGGCCACAATGTGCTGTTTCGGAGTTGCCACACACGCGTAGTGGGTGGGGGATGCAGGGGGATACAGATGGGTGTCAGGTGATAGGACTCACCCTGGGAGAGGAGCTAGGAAGGCAAGCTAGCTGAAGTTGGTTCAGAAGCCATCCAGGCCTGAAGAGTACTTGCTGGAGCCAGCCAGAGAGCAATCGGGCTCGAAGAGTGCTTGCTGGAGCTGGCCCAAAAAGGTACTCGCTGAAGCCAGCCGGGAGCAACCAGGAACAGGACGGTGGTTCGTATAGCCAGCTGGCTAGTAGAAGCCAGTAATGCTGGCTAGAAACCTTTTTACTTGTATTGTTCAGCACGTGCCAAGCTGAGACTCCAGTAAGAAACTTATTCTGCTCACAGAGTGGCCTCTTCTTTTGCTGGGTTGGTGTCATGACACCAACATCATAACTCAGGGGTACCTTCAACCCCCAGTCCACAAACTGTTGGGAAGCCTGCAAAGCTTCATTAGCGTATGCACGGGATCTAGGCTGTGTGCGTGAAACCCCCCCCCCATTGCCACAGGTCCGTGAAGCCAGAAAGATTGGGAACCGCGGTCATAATTGCAAACCAATCTTGCGATTGCATGGATGTTGCAACAGCCGTAACTACGAGGACCCACCATAAGTATCCCTCCGGTCCTGTTATAACCATTGAATCATTTTGAACAAGTAGGTGTTAAATAAAGATTTATTGCAAGATTTAAATTCTCTACAAGGATCTGAACCACTAATGGTCAAGGGAAATTAATAGGAGTTAAGAGAAAGGAATTCAAGATAGGCTGGACTTAGATCTCTTTTGGGCACGCAGGGATTCATGACTGATGAAGTGTTTGACTCCTCCCTCGGGCTCAGCCTGGTCATCTCCTACAATAATAACCTTGTAATGGAATTTCATTGGAGCTTATGGAGTTTCATTGTTAGAATTCTTTACAATGTGAGTTTTGAAATGTTCAATTCACTAGACATATGGTACATTGGTTTGGGGAATCTCTGTTCAAATACTCTCTCAATTTCTATTTGCTTGCTCAGCATCTCTTAGATCTATGCTCATCATGAAATGAGCCAGTTTCCTTGAACGTTTTTCATCCAGTTGTTAATTAAATTTCTGCTGTGAGCTTCCTTCTTGTAATAGGAAGTGAATTTTCTTTTTATTGCTGTTTGTGACTTGAATTCAGCTAACCAGCAAATGCAGCTGATTTTTTTACCCCAATGCTTGCCATTTTTCAAACAGAGGAACTTGAAAAAAATTAAAAACATATTATTCTAATTCACAAACTTAAGTATAAAAGCATTTAAATTCATTAAACTTTCCAGTGATTTTTTTTTGTTTAAAGTTTGTAACATTTATACTTTTGAAGTTATTAAAGCTTAAATGCACTAAGAATTTAGAAACATCCTGTGCTTTAAGGTAAAGGTAAAGATTCCCCTCGCACATATGTGCTAGTCCTTCCTGACTCTAGGAGGCAGTGTTCATCTCTGTTTCAAAGCTGAAGAGCCAGCGCTGTCCAAAGATGTCTCCGTGGTCCTGTGGCTGGCATGACTAAATGCCAAAAGTGCATGGAATGTTGTTACCTTCCCGTCAAAGGTGGTCCCTATTTTTCTACTTGCATTTTTACATGCTTTCAAACTGTTAGGTTGGCAGAAGCTGGGACAAGTAATGGGAGCTCACTCCGTTACACGTCACTAGGGATTCGACCCACTGAACTGCTGAACTGATTGACAAGCTCAGCGTCTTAGCCACTGAGCCACCCTATCCTGTACTGTATCAGGTTTCTTTCAAGACTCAGAGAAAGCCTGACTCCTTATAGGTTAAGAGAAGACTCACATTCATTCCCTGGAGTGGTGTAAATCACCTACATGGGGGGTGGGGTGGGGGAATGCTTCAGCAGCCGCAGGGTCATCTATCTTACTAACCTGAATGCTGGAGGATACATGCGCAGAGTTTCTGCTATCACCATATCAAGATATGGAAGTTCCTGTATATTTTCATAATTTGGAATGTCCTGTGGGAATGAGAAGAAAAAAATGGTTATTATTTCACCAGAATATTTATATTATACTTGTCTCTTAGCATCACAATGGACACCAGAAATACAACATGAAAGCATGAAGTACCAACAAAATAGTAGACTCTAACCCTAACTGAACAAAAAATGCAAATAAGAAAAATAAAGGTGAACAAGCAAATCATTCCTTGATGAAAGATTGCAGCTAGATATTACAGTACTTTTATCCATGCTGTAAGTGATGATGACTTTGAAGATTACTTGAAAATGTGGCAGCTCATATGCTGGCCGAAGAGATTTGTTTCAGCAGTGGTATGTTTATGTGATTGATCCTTCAGTGATTATCCGAATGTTTCCATGTGCAGTTCAAGAATGCTGGTTTGTACTGACCATACTGTCTAAAGCTAGTGTCCAGGGGTACAGAATCCTCGATTCTCCCTAAAGAAAATATGCAGGTTTTGTGTGGTTAGCCAAGAATGGTAGCTTACAAGTAGGCCGATGACACAGCTCACCTTCCATGCCCACCCTTCAACCTGTCAAAGGCCTGAGACGCCTATGTTGCAGAGCTGTTTTACTCAGGGAGCATTATAACATTAGTATATAGGACTAGCTGATAACCCACTATTGCCCGAATATTTATTTATAAGGGGAAAATATCCAGACCAAACATAATTCCTAATGTTGGATTTTCCCCCTTACTAGAGGGAGCCGTGGAGTACTGTGAAGCCGTTACCATGGCAACTCCACTCCACTGCACAGTAGAATCCATTTTACAGCAGTACAGTAGAAGCCATTTTAAGACACAACAGGCTGTATCTTAACAGAATACACACACACCAAGGGGTTTTAGGAGTATCTTCCCTCCCCTACTATTTGTTTCCAGAGAGTAAGTCATCTGTGTACCGTGTTTGCTTGAAATTGCTTGAGGCGTTCTAGAATTATGCTGGAATATACACACCCACAGCCGGTTTAATATATATAGATAGGGAAGGGAAGGACAGGATTATACTAATATATATTTGGATTGTTGTTAGGAGAAAATGAAATGATTGCCATGACCACAACTCAGCTTCCTGGAGAAAAGCTGGACTGCACAAGGTGATAAAAACCCTATTTACAACTTCGGTTGGAAACTAATTCACACTGTGAATCAAGGAGCCACAGTGGATTTCATCCAGAATCATAGAAACAGCTACAGAGACAAGAGTTGATATAAGGGCTTCCAACACAGTGTTAGGTATCTTGATGGCAGGAGATGGAATTGTTCTCTCTCTTCTCCCTGCCATCTTCTAATTCATACCCGTCAATTTTCTGGGAGTAGCAGAGAAAACAGGGCATTCACAAACATCATTTTATTTTTCTGGGAGAACCATCATGTTCTGTTTATTCCTCAAACAGTGGTGGGATTCTAAATCTTTTCCTATCAGTTCTATGTAAGAGCGCTTTGCGCGCAGCACTCAAAAATTGGTGTCAGTGCTGGTGAGCTATTTTTTAGTTCAGCTGAGGGGCAACAATCTGCTTTGCGGCGCGAATTAGCAGAGCTAAAAAAAACAAGGGACTTATAGGACGGAATGACGGGGGGGGAGGGGGGGCCAACCAAAGGTGGTATTTGCCAGTTTTCCAAACTACTCAAAATTTCTGCTACCGGTTCGCCTGAACCGGTCTGAACCAGCTGAATACCACCTCTGTCCTCGAGGCAGAAATTGGAAGAATGAAACCAACCTTTTGATCATTGTCACATTGAATAGCATCTTTGGATAGGGAATAAATATTAATTTACATTTCCTCCTTTGGTTTTAAATTGTAAAAAAAAAGCAGTTAAACATCTTCCAGCCCTACTTCCTAAAAACCAAGTTTTGGGGGGTTTTCTTACTAAACTGTTCCCATTGAGAATAGTCAAAAGGAATGAGGAAGGCATGAAGTAATACTCTGATGGGCCAGGTGAGGGCAGCAAAACTATACATACCAATTATGTGGCTAAAGCAGAACACTTTACAACACCTGAATGTTCACTTCAAGTAAAACACTACACGATTATTTAACATTTCATATTAATTTTGAGAAACCTTCCTTCAGGTTTGGAATATATTAGCATTAGAATTTAATTCCCACAATCCTTACCCTATTATGGTGACAGGCCAACCTATTCAGAGATTATGGGAATTATCAACCTGTGTGTCTTAACCAACATATAAAGGACTCAGATCAGATCAGCATTAACAATAAATTTCATTTTTTAAAAATATGATCAGAATTAATGTAGGGTAGCTATTTATCCTGGCCTTATTGTTCTTCCTGAGATACATCACTATTTAGTCCAGGATCAGCAAACATGCCAGCTGCAGATTAAAGTTTGCTAAAGGACTGCACTGAAAGAGGCACAGATGTCTGACCTTCCTCAGTTTCTAGGGGCAGGATAAGCTTCCAGCTAAACCAGATCCCTCTCGATTTCCTATCCGGCCAAGAAAGGTCAGGGAAACCTGATAATGTTAGGCAAGTTCAGAGCCACTTCGCTGAACACATTTGCTATTTGCCTTACTGATAAAAGCAAGGACAGACTCTGGGTGGGCTTTAACAGAATTACTCCCATAACTGTTTGCTGAAGCAGGTTCTGTGCTTGTAGAAGTTGTGAGGAGGAGACAATGGGAGATCCCTGGAGTCCATTCAAAATTGGAAGTGTGGGGTCCTTGATGCTCAGAGATCACCCCACAGTTCAACCATGAGTAAAATTGGAGGTGCAATGCTCAACCTGGAGTTTATTACATACTAGCTGGATACCCATGCTTCACTATGAAACTATGTGATAGGGCCAGCTCACAGGCTGGATGAGTCATGTGCTGGCCACGCCCATATAAGGCAATTGGCAGTTGGAACAGAGTTCCTTTCAGATGGGGAGGGGGAGTAGAATGTCTAACACCTTCGCATTGACGTGTGTATAAGAAATGCTGATGATCTGATGGTCATTTCAAAAAATCCTTTCTTAGCGAGCACCTAGAAGCCAAGAGGAACATATGTGCTGAATTTCAAGTTTGCAGGCTTTACAGTTCTGGAGATTTCGTGATGAGTGACATTTGGCTTTTTTATATATAGATACCCAGTCTGTATGAAAAGGGAAGGCCTGAACATCTGTTTGAAAAGGAGTTTTTGACAAAAGTACCTTTGAATAATCAGAAAAAGCAACCAATATTGTCTTTCCGTAATTATACAACTTGCATGTTTGATTTCACTCCTTTTTCATAGATCTCCCACTTACAAAAAGAGAAGTAAAAATTTAAGTTTTTTTGGGGGGTCTATAATGTGCTACTTTTTCTTTATAGAAAAAGAGATTCTTTGGGGGTGGGGGTTGTTTGGTCTTCTTTAATGCAAGGAGGCATTCATGCTTGAAACTCTTTCACCTATATTCTGAAGCATTAGTCCCAGAACAGCTACATGTGTGCATGTGTAAAAATTGTATCAAAGCTTGATAAAAAATTTTTTATAAAGAATTCTCAGCCCTCCATTTTTCAAGAGGGAAGGTTTCCAGTGACAAAGCTTAAGTAAAGAAAAATTATCATTAACCACTGCTACATTTCATGGCTCTTTTTAAAGCCGATGATCCCTTACAAGAGCCTTGGTGGCGGAATGGTTAGAGTGCAGTACTGCAGGCTACTTCTGCTGACTGCCAGCTGCCTGCAATTTGGCAGTTCGAATGTCACCAGGCTCAAGGTTGAGCCAGACTTCCAAAAATGAGGTAAAATGAGGTAAAATGAGGACCTAAATTGTTGGGGGCAATAGGTTGACTCTGTAAACCATTTTGAGAGGGCAGTAAACCGCTTAGGGAATGCTGTAAAGCACTGTGAAAGGGTATATAAGTCTAAGTGCTGTTGCTATTGCTATTCAGTCCTTGAATTTCTAAAACTACCACATTATTCTCTCAAAAGCTGTGTCAGATATCAAGAATTTCCTGTTTGAGGAGCTGAAGAGAACAAATCATGGTATCTTCCGACTGTCTTTCTTTCCAATAAAAGAGAAAATTTGTAGCTCAAGATTGAAATGAAGGGTCCTCTCTGAGCTTGCTTGTTTTCTCACAGACATTTCATTACCAAACTACATAATATCATCCGTGCTCATGCCTTTCTTTCACCAACATCACTTTCATCAAAGCAGTAAAAAAGAAAGGGGGGGGGAGTGGACCGTTTGATTTGCAAAATTTCAATGGTCTGGATTCCAAAGGCCTGTGTGGATGTGCATCTTGCACCTATCACCGTCTGCATCTCCTTAAATCAAATGGGTCTTTTCCTAGCCTCATGCAATTGAAGGAAAGCTTAATACAGCTTATTTAAGGAATTGCTGACAAGGGTTACAGGGATAATTAACCATCCTCTGAATCACCTTTTCCCTTTAAAATACATAAGACTTGCACAGCTGTGGCAAAAGTACTGAAAACATGTCAACCCTGATGTTATTCTCTTTCCAGCTGCTTCCCCCCAAACACTCTGACAATAATAAGCTTAATTAAACAGGCAGTATCTTAATTATAATGTCCCTTCAGTTCACTTGGCAAACCATGGGGCATCATGGCCATTGTCCTCTTAACTGGCTCTCCTGTATATTACCAAATGGAAAGACCTGCATTTTTAAAGCACATTCATCTATTCAGTGATCCTCAACAAAGGCGGGGAAAAGTCCTTAATTTTACTGACCAGGAGTTTTTATTTGTAGGCCAATGATCAGATTTGTGGATCTCAAAATAGAAGATTTAAAAACCAGGGCCAGGAGAATATTTCCCACTTTAGAATCTATCACAGCGTTGGCCATCTTTTATATTAATGAAAATGAATTGCAACATGAGTTCATATGCTTCAGCAAGTATTTCCCATGACCTACATCAGGCAATGTTGAGGCTGAAGATAGGAATGCTCAGGTTGAAATAAACCGACCAAGTTAGCCCCCGCAAATCTTAGTCCTACACATTCACTGGAGTATAAAGCCTCAAGATCTAATTTCTAATAACTCAGCAGCCAAATCATTGAAGTGTTTCACTTTTTCTATTTTAGTTTAAGATTAACTGGGAATTCCCAGAACAATCTGGAGAAAGATTATGATGATTGAGTTTATAACCAGCAATCAAATACAAGTTGGTTTATGGTGGGCAGGGGGAAAATATTCATAACTGGGAGATGGATCATTTTATTATGCGCAATTGATATAAACCAATATCCACATGCATGGGTATAGCAATAGCAACAGCACTTAGACTTATATACCGCTTCACAGTGCTTTACAGCCCCTCTTTAAGCGTTTTACAGAGTCAGCCTATTGTCTCCAACAATCTGGGTCCTCATTTTACCCACCTCGGAAGGATGGAAGGCAGAGTCAACCTTGAGCCTGGTGAGATTTGAACTGCCAAATTGTAGTCAGCTGGCAGTCAGCAGAAGTAGGCTGCAGTACTGCATTCTAACCACTGTGCCACCAACGCTCATAATCAGTGCTTTATTTTATTTGTAATTTATTCTTCCCTTTCTATTTTTCCAGATCCATGTGAATATTAGAGTGTCAAGTATGCAGACACATGTCCGTAGTGTATCAGTCAACTATTATAGGTGCATTCAGGGTTTTTGGGGGGAGAACCATGCTTACTTTAGATCAGTGGTGGGTTTCAAAATGTTTTAGAACCTCTTCTGTAGGTGTGGCCTGCTTTGTGGGAGTGGCTTGCCAGCCATGTGACTGGGTGGGAGTGGCTTGTCAGCCATGTGATTGAGTGGGAGTTGCTTGGCAGTCATGTGACTGTGTGGATGTGGCCAACTTGTAAAATGTGGTGAAACCTACTTAACAACGCTCTTGCTTAGCAACCAAAATGTTGGCTCAGAAACTCTGGCATTTGAAGCACGCAAGTCTTAAAGCTGTCAAGTTACAAGACCCTTGCACCCCTAACCCTTTAGAAAAAAAACCCCAGGGGTGTTCAAACTTGACAGCTTTAATACTTGTGGACTTCAGCTCCCAGAATTCCTCCTCTCGCTCTTCATCTTGATGATGTGCGGATGGGCGGGGGGAGGGGAGGGAGCTGGAACCAGTTCTAAATGGCACGGTAGATTTGTGGAATCTCTTCTATAGAAGAGGTTAGAACTGGCAGGAACCCACCCCTGCTTTAGATTGAAAAGTCTCTCTCCCTCTCTCACTCTCTCTCTCTCTCCTTTGCTCCCTCCCTCCCTCTCTCCTCCCTCCCTCTCTCCACAAAAAAAGTTATTTTTCTTTCTTTTCTATTTTCTTTAGTTGCCGCTAACTTGGTCTGACACAGTCTCAAATTGTATGAGGGTAACAACCCATCCATCCCACACCTAAATGGCAAAGTATCCAACGGGGAAAAAGCAGAGAGAGGATATGAAGTTCTCTTTAAAAAAAAAAAACAGCTTCTCATCCTAATGGAAAATGACATAGGGGTCCAAAGAGTATCACAGCAGTTAAACACCACACAATTTTTGTGTTACTGTTCTGCATGAGATAATAATATCCAGAAATCGTTATTGCGGATATTGTACAATAAAGAAATCTCCAAAGCTCCTCCTGCCTCTTTCTCCCAGCACCCTCCTGCACATCTCAGCAGACATTTTTTAGTCTTACTTAAGAAGTCAGATGGTAAATTTAAATCATTTTTCCTCCAGCTGGCATTTGCAACGTGGAGGTGACGACGCTTTAAATTAAGGTCTGCAGATATAAAAGGCCCATGTGTTTAGTTTAATCAAATGTTCATTTCCTCAAGTTTGTGTTTATATTAAAAGGCATCGGCAGCAGTGTGAATTTTCATATGCCACCCTTTACCCCCACCCTCCCTCCGCAACAATGATGATCATGTGAATCTTGAACAGTGCTCCTTTTCAACCCGCTTTTCATCTACACAGACTTTGTATGCCAGGCAGGCAGCAGCAAGAAAAAAAGATTTCCCCTCACATCTGTGCAGAAGGCAGGGAGGGATAACCTCGCTGGTGTGTGTGTGTGTGTTTGTGTGTGTGTGTGTGTGTGTGTGTGTGTGTGGTTTTGAAGGAGAATGGAAGGTTTATCCCGATGTTAAAACTTTTAAAAAACCCAGGCCAATATGCATTGGACTGACGAGAAAAATGTGCAGGGAAAGTTATCAAGGACCCAGTCAATGCCACAACCTTCCTGTTTTCTCAAGGCAAAGCAAAGTTAAATGATGCTAAATGTGAATACCCAGCAGAAAAAATTACTATATCAGGAGCTTTAACCAACTTGGGGCCCTCCTGAAATTCTAAGACTACGCTATCCTGAATTTCCAGTTAGCAACACTGGAAGTTAGGGTCTTAAAGACATTAAGCCATCAAACTAGGACACTATACAGAATATGGATGTTATTGCTTCAGTGGTGAGCAGAATAGAAAACAACAGAATATGGAAGGATCTAGGCTTGCTTACACACATACACATACACACACACACACACACACACACACACACACTCACTCACTCACGGAGGGAGGGTGGGAGGGAGATTAAAAATAATCCATCTGAGCTGTCAGATTCTTTTCGCTTTGTTGGATAGAAAAACCTTTCTGAAAACCAAAGGTAAGAAATCTGCCAGTTACATTTCTAGTACTAGCATGGAATAATGAAGAATTTATTGATTTATTAAATTTGAATTTATAATCAATTTTCAATAGCAATAACTTGTTTGTGATCTTTCCTACAAGTTTTTTTTTCCAAACCAAAGTCAAATACTCAATACATATTTATAATAGGACTGTGATTAATAGTCAGTATTGCAAAATAGATCTGCCCCTCATAAGATTTGGTTCTATTTCCTGTAGGTACCATGGCTATTTTCCAAATCCAATCACAGACTCTCTTAAGAAATGAGCTTGTCAATGGTACGGGTTACCACAGACTCTCTATTCTGTTCAGGGTACATTATTCCCCATTTTTCTATAGAGCCCAACCTTAATTTTAGGCTCCTGCTAGGAACATTGAGTCAAAATAAAGATTATCCGAGATTTTGAGCCAAGTGGACATTTGTACTTGAATTTTCCCTAGACCCGATTCAACTTTTAACATTTTTCATGCAC
Organism: Thamnophis sirtalis; assembly: GCF_051295495.1. Taxonomy (NCBI): domain Eukaryota; kingdom Metazoa; phylum Chordata; class Lepidosauria; order Squamata; family Natricidae; genus Thamnophis; species Thamnophis sirtalis. The sequence continues at coordinate 22,840,164 of NW_028261389.1, read as the reverse complement.
CTTTCATTGTGCTAAAGCACAAGTCCTGATATCCACAGGTAGAAATAAGCAATGGCATATTGAACATTCTGTACAATTAAGCGTTGGCCAGGGATTCTGAAATAAGCTAAGCTCATTTCAAGATCAACTTGAAATGGTGAATGCCAGCTAAGTCCAGTGATTCATGAATGGTGGTAACGGTGAGCATACCTAGAGTCCAAAATCTATTTATTTTAGTTATTTAGTCAACTTTACTTCATATAAACCAAAATTACTGTGTTTTGTTAGGTTAGTTAATAAAACCCAAAGCACAATTAGAACTTTAGAAAATTAAATTAGAATACTGAAATGTTTTTTATTAAAAGACTGATAAAATAAATGCAACTTTCACAGATTTCCTAAACAATGAAAGATTGAGACCCAACTGCAATTTTTCAGTCAAGGTAGGAAAAAGTCCTCCCTTGCCTGTGAGAAAATCTGCTAAAAGGGTCTCACCTGTAGATTCAATTTTTTTAAAAAAAGGGATAGCAAGCAATAGTTAGACTTATATACCGCTTCATAGGGCTTTCAGCCCTCTCTAAGCGTTTTACAGAGTCAGCATATTGCCCCCAACAACAATCCGGGTCCTCATTTTACCCACCTTGGAAGGATGGAAGGCTGAGTCAACCTTGAGCCTGGTGGGATTTGAACAGCCAAACTGCTGAACTGCAGTCAGCTGAAGTAGCCTGCAGTGCTGCATTTAACCACTGCGCCACCTCGGCTCTCGGATGTCTGTTGCATAGTCAGACTATTAGTATTTTGGGGCTTTAAAGATCAACATGCCTGGTAAAATCTACTATGAAGTTCAGATTGTTCAGTACTAATTTTGTACAGTCTCTATGTGCTAACTTGGTTAGTTCTGATTTGGGCCACTTCTAGTGTTGGGCATTTTGTCATAGTGTATTACACAATGCACAAGGCAGAATGAAACCAAGGCATGGATGATCATTGCCAAATCCTTATAAGATCTGGAAAATTTGCCGCTGATGTGCCAGGCATCATGGTGCAAAAGTGATAATCACAGCTGCTACCAGTAACTGAGGAACAACTTTTAGACTTCTGATCTAATATTTCAAGACTGAATTAACAAGATAAATAAATTGTTACGGTTCATCACAATCAGGTAAATGTTTAGACTGGATTTGGTATTTTTAGCCACCTTATCGAGTCCTTCCTGAGGACTTGGGATACGCAGATGTTGTTTGATGGTGTTAAAAGTATCATTGCAGGATATAGATTAAACACCATTAGATCTCACCATTAGACCTATTAGATCTCATCGATTAGGCCTCCTCCGAGTTCCATCTGCTGGTCAATGCCGACTGGCAACCACGCGGAGGAGAGCCTTCTCGGTGGTAGCTCTGACCCAATGGAACGATCTCCCCGTGGAGATTCGTACCCTCACCACCCTCCAGACCTTCTGCACAGCCCTCAGAATCTGGCTATCCCGTCAGGCCTGGGGCTAAAGATTGTAACCTGCCCGAATGGTATGAATGTTGTGTTTTAATCATGTATTGTCTTATATGTAAAAGTCTGTTTTCCCCCCTTCCTTTGGATTGTGAGCCGCCCTGAGTCCCCCCAGGGAAAAGGGCGGCATATAAATAAACCTTCAAAATCAAAATCAAAATCAAATCAAAATCAAAAAATTGTTCCAATTAAAGCTGCCTTTTGAAACGGATTGATGGTGATTTTGTTAATGCCAATGGTGTTCAAGTGATGCTCCAGATGTTTTGGGATTGCACCTATTACTATTGATACTATCTTTGCTTTCTTTTCCAATAGTTGTTCCTGTCTCTATTTGGAGGTCTTTTGTGTTTTGCAATTTTCTCCAGTTTTCTTCTCTATTTTGCTTTTTATGGGTACTGTCATTTGCTAGCCGGGCTTTTTTTGTCTTTTTTAATCAACAAAGATTATAATGATTACAAATGTAAATGGCTTCATTTAATTTGTCTAGAACAGGGGTGTCAAACTCATGTTGTCATGGTGGCATCACGTGATGTATCGTAACTTTTCCCCCCTTCGCTAAACCAGGCATGGGTGTGGCCAGTGTATGACAGATCCGGCCTGCGGGCCACAAGTTTAACAGTCCTGGTCTAGAACATAGCAATAGCAATAGCAGTTCGACTTATATACCGCTTCATAGGGTTTTTAGCCCTCTCTAAGCGGTTTACAGAGTCAGCATATTGCCCTGACAGTCTGGGTCCTAATTTTACGTACCTCGGAAGGATGGAAGGCTGAGTCAACCTTTGAGCGGGTGAGATTTGAACCGCCGAACTACAGTTAGCAGTCAGCTCAAGTGGCCTGCAGTACTGCACTCTAACCACTGTGCCACCTCGGCTCTTTTTCCCTCATCTGCTTGTCAAGCAAGTAGGGAACAGCAATGATACTCCAAGATCCTGTTCTAGCCATCTGGTTTAAGACCTACAGTGGTACCTCAGTCCCTGTCAGTAATCCATTCCAGAAGATGAGACAAAAACCGAAACCGACACGCACTGAGAAAACCACGTGACCTGCTATGTCGACTGGAAGAAATAACAAGTCATGAGGTACCCAACAACAGCAAGTCCTTCCTTGTGGACTATCAGGAGAAAGACGAGTGCTGGGACAAGATTTCTGCTTCAAAACATTGAATAGTTTTGAAGCCGTCGAATGCCGAGCTGTGACTGTATGGTTCAATCAAGGGAGAACAAACAATTGAGCAATCTAAAGTCTTTGACAGCTTAGTAGAATCCGGGAAAACTATCTCTGTATATCGACTCCCCTATTTGGTGGCAATTCTGGATTGTGGGCTTTGAGCTGCCTGCAACAGTTTCTCACTTCAAATTTCTGATGAATGCCATCAACATCTTTGTAGCTGAGCTTTTCAGTTTGAGACAGAGCTGTCACGTTTCAAAATTGGGTCTTGCAGTTTAGCTAGCATGTACTGGATTTGAAAAACTTTGTATTAATTTGGGAGAAAGATGTTGCATGACAGAGCAAACCTAACCATGTCACACTTTTGGGTGTCAAAATTATTTTTCACAGGATGTAGAAAAATCTGTATATCAAAATGAATATCTCAAAAATCTTGAGTGAGCTATGCCAATATGGGAGGTGATTCCATCATTCAATTCACTATAGAAATTATGATTAAATAAGCTTGTAATTGGAAAAACTAATACTGAGCATTAGCTTTATCTCAGCTAAGATCCAACCATCGTGGGGTCAAACCATCGTGTGGTCAAAACTTGAAAAATGCTTGTTATTTATTCTGATGAAACATTTTTTTTTTAAAAATAAAGAAGGATATTTGTAGCTCCGGGTTGAAATGTGGGGTCCTTGATGCTCTCTGAGTTTGGTTATTTTCTTGCAGAGGTTTCATTACCCAAACTAGGTAACATCTTCAACACATCATCAGCAAAGAAAACAACCAAGCTCAGAGAATACCAAGGGCCCATCAGGACAATTGTTCCCTAATCTTCAAAATATTTTATAATGCTACTTTACCATTGTTTGAGAAATTTAATCAGATAGACTCAAATGCAGTTCATAGAGCAGTGGTGAAATTCATTTTTTTTTACTATCGGTTCTGTGGGCATGGCATGTGTGTGGCATGACGGGCGTTGCAGGGGAAGGATACTGCAAAATCTCCATTCCCACCCCACTCTGGCCACTAGAGGTGGCATGTGCTGGTTCTCTGAACTTCTCAAATTTTCCGCTACTGGTTCACCGAACTACTCAAAATTTCTGCTATCGGTTCTCCGAGCTACTCAAAATTTCCGCTACCAGTTCTTCAAACTACTCAAAATTTCCACTACCGGTTCTTCGAACTACTCAAAAATTCTGCTACCGGTTCTCCAGAACCTGCTGGATTTCACCCCTGTCATAGAGAGGTATATCATTTACGTTCTCATAACATACACTAACATACATATTATCAAAATCCAAGAGAAAACAGAATGGATACATCAAGGCTTTAACAATTAGGAAATCAACTTCACAATTCTGATGACTGGAAAGGAACCAAAACATAAGAAGCCTCTTGTATGCTTTCAGGGATCACATTTCTGACTTTGTAGATTCCCAACCCCCTGTCCAGGGGACCAGTACTGGTCTGCGACATGCTAGAAAGTAACATTAGACACAATATGATATATTTCTGAGTAATCAGGCACAGATTTGGAATGCAAATGTGACTTGTTTGTGTGGTGAATATATATAATAATAACTTATTGGTGAGCAAACAAGCAAAGTCCCATCCGCAGGATGCAGGCTACATGCGAAACCATGCCCCCTGTGGTTTCTGCGCCCCACCTTCAAAGAACCAGTCCCTGGTGCTCAAAAGTTTGGGGCTGATGTTGTAGATTGAGGACCCTGAAAAAAATCCCCTAGACTTATTTTTCCATCCCTAACTTGCTTGTTTGGTGGCATATACTAAGCATTTTCCTCTCTTCCCTTCCCACCCCTCAATAAACAAGAGAGTGTTCTCTCTTTCTTAATTCCATCTGACAGAAACTTAAGAGGTGATTATTCCCATTCACACCTCTTATATCACCTCAATAGGCTGCTGCCAAGTATTAAAGGCAGAATCCTTCTGCGTACTCAATGAAATGCCTTTCAAAAGTATTGTAAATCTGTTTCCCCCTCCCAGCCCCCATGCTTAGATCAGATTGGTTCATCCTTGATCTTTCTTGTCAACCTCCCTCTTCAAAAAAAAATCTGGGAAAAGATGAAAGCATTAAATTATGATACAACTTGGGCAAGTGAAAAGCTGAATGCTACATTGGTCTATTTTAGGGATAATGGATCGCTACTTTGAACTGTTTTATCATTGCAAGGCACTACTATGAGCAGAAGGGACAAACTACAAAAGATTATTTTGCAGACTAACAAATATAAGCTTTCATGCATTGCTATCAACTGCATAATACGCATACAGTATTTCCTTAAGTGCATTAATTATATCTATGCATTTATATGCCTGTTTCTACATCTAGCTCTGGGAAAGTCAGAAAATATATTTCTTAATTTGGAATCTTATGCACGTTTATTATGGAGTAAGCCTCATTAAGACACAATATGATATATTTCTGAGTAATCAGGCACAGATTTGGAATGCAAACATGACTTGTTTGTGTGATGAATATATATAATAATAACTGATCGGTGAGCTTTCACAAGTTTGCAGATCGCACAGCAATTCGGTCTTCTCCACTGTCACTCGTTGTTACCTCTATTTTTATCTTGTATTTTAGATAGCCCTGCCTAGCTCAGGGGTGTCAAACTCAAGACCCATGGGCCAGATCCGGCCCGTGGAGTGCTTAGATCTGGCCTGCATGGCTGCCCTGAAAATAGCGAAAGACTGGCCTGCAGTGCCTCTGCCAGTGAAAATGGAGCTCAGGAGGCTGGAATGGCCTCCTGCAACCCTCTGCCAGTGAAAATGGAGCTTGGGAGGGCAACTCTCCCGAGCTCTGTTTTCACAGGCAGAGGGTTGAAGGAGGCCATCATAGCCTCCTGAGCTCCATTTTTGCTGGCAGAGTGATTGGGCCACCACAAGCATCCCCACCATGAGTGACATCGAGATGGCCATGCCCACCTGGCCAGGGGTGAAATTCAGCAGGTTCTGGAGAAGCGGTAGCGGAAATTTTGAGTAGTTCAGAGAACCGGCAAATACCACCTCTGGCTGGCCCCAGGGTGGGGTGGGAATAGAGATTTTACAGTATCCTTCCCCTGCCATGCCCACCAAGCCCTGCCCACAGAACTGGTAGTAAAAAAAAATGAATTTCACCACTGCACCTGGTCCCCAAGGTCAAACACAAACCTGACGCTGCCCTCAATGAAATCAAGGTCTGGTCTAGATTAACAAAAAGATTTGCTTTATTTTCTATAAATTTATATCCATCAGGCCAGTTAAAGACCCACATATGTATTTTCAGAAAATACTAAGCTTGGTTAGTATCATAGATTAGGCCTCCTCCGTATTCCATCGGCCAGCCAGTGTCGGCTGGCAACTACAAGGAGGAGGGCCTTCTCAGCAGTAGCCCCGACCCTTTGGAACGAGCTCCCCGTGGAGATTCGTACCCTCTCCACCGTCCAGGCCTTCCGCATAGCCTTGAAGAACTGGCTCGCCCGTCAGGCCTGGGGATAGGATAGTTACCCGCCCGAATGATGAGTGTTTGTTGTTTGCTATTTTATTACATGTTTTGTCCTACTGTCTGTATTCCCCTTTCCCAGTTTTTGTGTGAGCCGCCCTGAGTCCCCTCAGGGAAAAGGGCGGCCTACAAATTCTAATAAAATTCTAAAAATTCTAAATCAAACCTGGCTTGGTTTTCTTGTAATTTATAGTGCTGTATGAACCCGAACCTCTTGGCTATTTCTGTTTCAGTGTATTGATACACTGCAAATTCAGAAAATGGGCTAACGCCATATCCAAATCAAGCAAGTTGCACAAACCCTAGCCACTGGGGATAATGAACTAGTATTATCTCTCACCTTAGAAGGTCAGAAGATTGTTATGAAGATAAAATGGGAAAAGAGAACTATGTAGAGCATCCCAGAGTTCTTTATATAGTTATCTTAACTTTCATAGAGGATTAGTTCTACTACAGGTACAACTATTTGTTTAATGATCGTTCAGAGTTACAATGGCACTGAAAAAGTGACTTGTGACTATTTTTCACACTTGTAACCATGGTCACTTGACCAAAACCCAGATCCTTGGTAACAGACTCATAGTTATGACGGTTGCAGTGTCCCAAGGTCATGTCCATCTCCTTTTGCCACCTTTTGACAAGTAAAGTCAATGGAGGAATCAGATTCAATAAACAACCATGTCACTAACTTAACAACTGAAGTGATTTATTTAACAACGGTGGCAGGAAAGGCTGTAAAATGGGGCAAAACTCACTTAACAACTGTCTCGCTTAGCAACAGAAATTTCAATTGTGGTCACGGGTTGAGGACTACCCGTATCCTCTATAAATAAATATGCCTAGCTACATTAATACCTGTGATCCTCAGAAGAAAACATGAACTTCGCAAGCCCAGTTGTGATTGTGTTGTGACCTGATAACTTTCTGTATATGCAACAAGTTTCCTGGAGTATTTTCAGTGATTGTTCAGGGCATGAGAATTGTTAACCTAACTACTTTCTTCTGAACATCACCGCCTCAGTCACCAGCAGATTGGTCGTATCAATGACTCACATATACAACCTTTCCAGGCACTGCCTGCACAAAATTGGGGTGGGGCAGTGGCTCAGTGGTTAAGACACTGGGCTTGTCAGCTGAAAAACAGGCAGCCCAGGTTGAAGACCTGAGCGTCATGCGATGTGGTGAGCTCCCGTCCTCATCCCAGCTCCTGCCAACCTAGCAGTTCGAAAGCATGCAAATGCGAGTAGATAAATAGCTACTACCTTGGTGGGAAGATAACAGCGCTCCATGACACCATGCTGGCCACATGACTACAGAAATGTCTTAGGACAGCGCTGACTCAATGGCCTTGAAAGGGAGATGAGCATCGTCCCTCAGCAATGACTAGAGAGCAAAATCCGCAGTGACTACTTTACCTTTACTTAGGGTAGGACTAGGACTTGAAGCAAGTTTGCAAGAGCCATGATTTGTGCATACTGTACTGGAGCATCCATCTTCACTTCTTTTCCCCTCTATTTCCAGCCCCACAGGACAACCTGCCCATCTGTTTATGATTTTCCCTGAACAATACCTTGATTCTGATTGCACAGATAAACATACTTGGTTATTTCTCAGGCAGCTGGTTAGCTCTAATTACACTCTTATTACATCAGAGCTATGAAAACCTTTGCCACCCTAGGAGAAGAAAAGCGATGCCTAATGAGAGCTATGCAAGAAACATTATTCTGATTTTGTTTACCTTCCTAGAGCAAACCTGTCCAATGGCCTTTAATCCTGCTGATCGCCATAAAGTACTTTCAGCTTGAATGAAAAGGAAATAATGAAAAATTCATAATCCCCTATACCTAAGGAGAAAAAGCTGGCAATTGAAATTTCACAAAGCTTATGAGATACAGAGCAAGAGAGAATTTTTATTTTTATTTTTTTTAGTTATCTGAATATTCTGAAAGTTAACTATTTCGGTGGAATTGTTATCTTTCTCTACTCTGCATAAATTCATGTGTCCATGGATATTCCATGGAACAATAAGGGCTGATGAAGCTCTTAGGAAAGGAGTTTAAAAAATTGCATATACTCTGTGGAACTGACAAAAAATACTACTAGAAATTACTACCATTCTAGAACCTATAAAACAATTACAATTATCCTTTCAAAGGTTAGGATTTTTCTTTTACACTCCCTTTAGTTCTAACAGTTTGATGCATGGTTTTCTTTGGTAGGCAGAACAAAACGATGGAGGAGTATGTGATTAGTACTGAATGTACTCTGTCCTTGCTGGAAATTCATATTACAAGTAACCTCAAGGCAACTGTACATCTTAACCAAAAGATTCCGTGTCTGGCATTCTCTCTTCAAATATAATTATAGCTTCTTTGAGTTCAGAATATCAGAATATACAGTAAATAAAACCAATCAGTCTTGTTAAACCATCAGGTTCTATGTTTATTCCTTGTTAGGTTCTTACACTCTGTATGCATAATTTCTTGCTGGATGACTATGTGAGACCAATAAATAAAGAAATAAATAACTAGCCAGCCACCCAGCCAGCTTCCTAAATCAGACGAAATGAATACTCCAATAAATATTTCTACTTTCCAGCTTGATACATAAATAGTACAGATCATACTGGTGATAAGTGCATATTATTTCTTTAGTATAGTGAATGCAAAGGGGAAAAAAACCCAGTGGGTGTATTCATTTTCTCCAGAGAGTACACAGCATAAACATTTCTGCTTGTGTGGGATTCTACTATAAAAGGATGAACAGCATTTTTATATTTGTTTATATAAAAAGAATGTTAAGGAAAAATGGTACGTATGACAGTATAATAGAGTAACGAGGATACAATTTCCTTACAATTATCAAAGGCATAGGATTCCTTTCCTCCACTTTTGTATTTCTCTTTCAGGAAACAGGGGAAGGTTGCAAATGAGGATGTTCTTTTATCTATCTGCAGTTATCTATTTTAGTAGGAAGTGATTCACCTGGAGAATCCAACTTAATTTAGTCATTTTATTCATATCCCACCTTTATTATTTTGAACCATGATCTGTGGTGGCACACTAGTTGGAATGCAGTATTGTAGGCTAACTCTGCCCACAGCCAGGAGTTAGATCCTAACTGGCTCAAGGTCGACTCAGCGTACTAACTTTCCAAAATCAGTAAAATGAGGACCTAAATTGTTGGGGGCAATATGCTGACTTTTGTAAACTGCTCAAAGATTGCTGTAAAGAACTATGGAGAAGTATATATCTGTGTACTATTGCTGTTGCTGTTGTTTTTACAAATAACTCAAAGTGGTAAACATATATAAACACATCTTCCTCCTCCTATTTCACAACAACAAAAATGTGAGATGAGTTGGGCTATGAGAGTGTGATTGGCCCAAGGTCAGCCAGCTGGCTTTCACGGTAAAGGGTGGGACTAGAACTCACAATCTTCTGGTTTCTAGCCTATAGTCTTAAACACGAAACCCAATTTTTCATCTGAAGAATAGGCTGGCTTCTTATCATACAGCCAAAAACCATCGTTCAATTATAGGAGCTGAAATCCAACCAGGGGTGAAATTCAGCAGGTTCTGGAGAAATTTTGAGAAGTTCAGAGAACCTACAAATACCACCTCTGGCTGGCCCCAGAGTGGGGACAGAATGGAGATTTTGCAATATCCTTCCTCCAGGAGTGGGGAGGAAATGGGAATTATGCAGTACCCTTCCCCTGCCATGCCACCAAACCATACCCAGAGTAATAAAAAAAAAGAATTTCACCACTGAGCCCAACATATTTCCATACTATGGAGTGCAACCATAAATAATTATTTTTCATGCATTTTGTAAAATATTGCATTTATGTACAGTATCCAAAATGGATTATACTTTTAGCACAAGGGAATCCCATTCAATCTTAAGAGAAATTGGACTTTAAGAGAAAGAGTTCATTCTAATTATATGGTAATAACACATAATTTGGCTTAACTGATTTTATACATAATACATTAGCCAAAATTACTCTCTAGCCTTTTTTATGACATAATTGTATTAAAGTTTTAAAAATTACAATTAATATTTCTTTAAAATGTAGTTATTAGGAATTTGTAATTAATAGGAATGTAATTATATAATCACATTACTATTGTATAAAATACCCTTAAAACAAATCTAATCTTTTATATAAAAAGAACTATATAGTGAGTAAAGAAAAAAAAAGATAAATAATTCCTATATTTCCTAAAATATCTAATGTAAAAAAGGACAAGACTGGCTCTAAGGAAAATGAAAATATATTTATTTTAAAAATTAACTGAATAGAATTTTAAAAACTCATAACTAAAGTATATCTAATTTTAACCAGAACTCATGGTCCTGAATATATGTTTCCATTTATTTAAACATTCTTTAAATAATAACAATCCTTTAAATAATGGATTCTTGCATCAGTACATACCATGTTTCCCTGAAAATAAGACAGGGTCTTATTTTGGGGGGTCCATGAAATAAGTACTTGGCCTTATTTCGAAGAGGTCTTTTTGAGACAGCAGGAGGCGGCGAGCGTGGTCACCTCATGGCTGCTGCTGTGTTGCAATAGTTTTGAGGAGGGCTTATTATCCGGGGAGGTCTTATTTTGGGGGAAACAGGATAATATTTTTTTTTTAAATTTTTTTAGAATAAACTCAGTGTATCAAAAGTTTTTCATAGATTGGAGGAATAGTTTCTTATGTCCTTGAAGATTAATTGCACAGTAATATCAATGATACCTAATAATATCAGTAACACCTAATTCAGCCTTGGGTCTTAATGGCTTTAACATCTGTTATAACTTTCTTGCTTCTTTTATCCACATGTCTACTTTATAAAAAAAAGAATTAAACATCACACCTGATGAATTGCTCCGAAGAACTTGAAAACGTAGCACAGTTTTTTATTATTATTATTATTTTAGTCAACTAATCAATTAGAGCAGGACCAAGAGAGTTATAACTGCTTTTAATCATAGCTGTAGTAACATACTGAGGGGATGAGAAGGAGTTAAGTAGCCTCTGATTTTATTTCACCATCATTTCTCCATCGCCTGCCTTTCGAGATATACTTCAGCGATACTATCAGCAATTCGAGATATATTTCAGCGATACTTTCTTTCTCATCTTGAAAGAAAGAAAAATCACCAAAGAACAAAGTCTGTTGTGTCTTTCTTAAGGGAGGGATTTTTTTTACAGTACCCATGACCCCATGAGGTTTGCTTCACAATGAACAGTCACTGGGAAGGAAATAAATAATGAGAGGATACAGAATGAGTTGTTATGATCTCTTGGAAGAAAAAAAAGAAAAGAATATAAAAATGTCCCCAGAGATGAATGGATGAAGGGGCTTTGGAGGTTTAAAAAGGCTGTTTGTTTTTTAAATTTCTGTTTATTATTCCATTGCCTCTTGAATAGGATTGCAAATCAAAATTAAGTTTTCCTTTCTTCCTCATTATTAGAAGCCTGGGGTAGAGAAGAAAACTGACTACAAATCAATTCATAAATAAATACAGCACATGCAAGTAGACAAGAGCCTTCAGCAGAATGTAATAAGGCCTACAAGTAGAATGCCATTACTATAATCTCTGAAAGGAAGATCGTACAAAAGTAGCTCCTAGTAATCTACCAGTTTAAGTGCTGGATTAGCAGTTGAATCACTACAGCACTGATGGTGAAGCTTTTTTTGGCTCCCATGCCAAAAGTGGGGGGAGCACAGGGTGATCGTGCTCTGGCATGCCACACCCATAATGCTATGCGTGCAACACCCCCCGTGTGCACAGGCACGTGTGACCAGCACTGCCCCCCCCCCACTTTGGGTGCAATTTTTAAACCCTCCCCAGGCTCCAGAGGCTTTCTAGGAGCCTAGGGAGAGCAAAAACAGCCTCCCCAGCCCCCCCCTCCAGGATGCCCTCCAGAGGCCTCAGGAGCTTTCCTGAAGCCTCCGGAGGGCGAAAAATGGACCTACAGGGAAACCCCTAAGTTCGGGAATGGTGACTTCCGGTTTGTCCACAGGGTCGATTTTTGACCTCCGTAGCCTTCAGGAGGCTTTCCTGGAGGCTTCGGAGGACAAAAAATGGACCAACGGAATGGTGACTTCCGGTTTGTTTGTAGGGCCAATTTTTGACCTCCGGAGCCTTCAGGGGGTGATTTTTGACCTCCGGAGCCTTCAGGAGGCTTCCCTGAAGGCTCCGGAGGGTGAAAAACGGTCCTATGAGCAAACCGGATGTCTGTTCCTGAACTTCCAGTTTGCTCATAGGACCGATTTTTCGTGCTCCGGAAGCATCTGGAGGGCGAAAAATGGCCTCAAAAGAAGGCCAAAGTCAGCTGGCCAGCATGGCTGAACCTGTAGCACGCGTCCCATAGGTTCACCATCATGGCACTATAGCATTGAAGGGCTATAGGACAGCTGCTATCCTTCCACTTAATCCAGGGCTGTAAGGTCGGATTCTTCATGCACTGGCCATGACCATGCCCAGTTTAATGAAGGGGGGGGGAGTCGCAATATGTCACGTGATGACAAGTGACGACATGAGTTTGACATCCTTGACTTAATCTAATTGAAAGGTCTTGGTAAGGATTTGTTGTGGCCTTCAAGACATTGTTGAATTCTAGGGAGTACTTCAGAGGGGGTATTCAGCCAGTTCTGACAGGTTCTGGAGAATTTTAGCGGAAATTTTGAGTAGTTTGGAGAACCAGCAAATAGGTTGGCCCCGCCCCTGCTGTCTCCCAGCCTCCCAGATGATCTTCTTTTGTTGCCCTGAACAGGAGAATTGAGCTGGAAAGCAGGTGAGTGGGGTTGGGAGGGAATTAGTGGAATGGGGATTTTGCAGTATCCTTCCCCTGCCACACCCACAAAGCAACACCATGCCCACAAAGCACTGCCTACAGAACAAGTAGTAAAAAATTTTGAATCCCACCACTGGAGTACTTGGACAAGTCCCTGCAGTTTTCATGGAAAAATTTTGGAAGTAGTTGCTTCCTTCCTGAGGCTGAGAGCAGAGGTGGGTTCCTACCAGTTCACACCTATTCGGTAGAACCGGTTTGTCAAATCTACCGAACTGGTTAGAAGAGGTTCCACCAGTGGACCCGGAAAGCAGGCCATACCTACAGAAGAGGTTCCAAATTTTTTTGAAACCCACCACTGGTCCTTGGATATGATTATTCTACACTATCATGCTCATATTTATAAAGCTCAGTGCCTCTGTGAAAGGTAAGGATGACTACTGCATTTGTGGTGCAATCAGAACATTGCGTGTGTTGAAGTTGTTTTAACACAAACCAAAGATGCCTTTTAAAAAACAAGTTTACATCATATTCTTATGTATGCCAGTGCTGTGTGTGAGGTAATTTAAAGTGGTTCTCACAAGTGTCGTCGGCATCTTCATATCCGGTCACATGGGTGGCAAGCCACTCCCATCCGGTCACATGGGCGGCAAGCCACTCCCATAAAGGAGGCCACACCCACAGAGTAGGTTCAAACAATTTTTGAAACCCACCACTGGCTGAGAGAGTTTGTCTGGCCCAAGGTCACCAGTTGGCTTTGTGCCTAAGGTGGGATTAAAACTCCTTCTAGACTGGTCCTTTAATCACTACATCAAACTGGGTCTTGGTGAAGGTATAACGAGTCATAAATGGAGCATGCAGCTCTGAGTTTCTAGAGGAAAGGAGGCAGAAATGTAAATATCTCTGTGGCTGTACCGCACAGAGCATTATTTTGGGATAAGTACAGGTAGTCCCCGACTTACAACAGTTCATTTAGATAATGTTTGAAGCTACAACAGCACCGGAAAAAGTGACTTATGACCATTTTTCTCACTTACGACCATTGCAGCATTCCTATGGTCAATGAATGATCAAAATTCAGATACTTGGCTGCTGACTTACATTTATGACGGTTGCAGTGTTCCGGGCTCATATGATCCCCTTTTGCAACCTTCTGACGAGCAAAGTCAATCGGGAAACCAGATTCACTTAACAACCATGTTGCTAAGTTAACAGCTACAGTAATTCACAGTAACAACTGTGGCAAGAAAGGTCATAAATTGGGGCAAAATTCACTTAACAATTGTCTTGCTTACCAATGGAAATTTTGGGCTCAATTGTGATCATAAGTCGAGGACTAGCTGTAGCATGCACAGAACAGAATAGGAACAAGAAGGCAAACTAAAGAAATTAAGACATAAAAAAGAGAAATAATAAAACTAGTTATGGGGGGGTGAAGAAAAAGGGAAATACAGCTAAATCTAGATTATAGACACATCATTCATTTTTCCATCTTTATGTCTTTGCATCCTTGCAAATCATCTTGCTTCTACCATGCCCAGACAATATTCAAACACTGTTTTTTGTGTGTTTTTAATATTGCTCCATGTTGCCTGCACTGAGGATTTCATCAGTTCCATCCAATTGCAAATTTTCTTGGGCTTTTCCCTTTCTCTCAAGCCATTCACTCTATTGTATTCAATCCACATTCATAGAGCATTCATTCTTTTATCTATCTCTTCTTATTTTTACTATGCTTCTTAAATAGCACATTTCTGCAGTATTTATTTATCTATTTATTTGGGTTTCTTTACTTCTTTTTGATGTATTTTCAAATTTCTCCTGACATTCCCAACTCTCACATCCAGGTAACAAAGAAGGCAGAAGCATATCTAGCCATTTTCATTTCTTTTGATTAAAATTCAAACAATACCCACAGCCTTTCTGGAACCATTTGTACATCTTAAAAAAATTTCTATCCATTTTGCCAACCTTGTGTTAAGGTAAAAAAAAAAATCCCATCATTTATGTATAACTTGGAATTGTTTGCTCGATTTTTGGTCTTGCCACATTAATTCTCAGATTCATAAACCTTACTACATTATACAATCTATCATAAGCTGCAAAGATTTAGGTTCTCAGTCAATAACAAAGCATAGCCTGCATACAGAAATTCATATTCTAGCCATCACTTCTCTAGTGTACCACATTATTTACATATTTGTCAAAATATGTATCATAACACACACACACACACACACACACACACTCACACACAAAAGACACAGCATACATTCTTGTTTTATATTCTCATAAATGTTGAAACAATCACTACACATTTAATTGATTCTTAGGTATGTTTTACATCCTACATTAATCTAAGTCAATTCATTTTATTGTATGCTTTCTTGAAATGCTACCATATGTATAGCAAACTTTTTATAAAAAATGAATAGATTGTATACATTATTGACAAAGAGGCATATGACTACAAATAAGGCAGATTAGGTTAAAGTGCCAATTTATCAGTCATTTTTTTCTACCATTGCAATACCATTGCAAAGTCATAAAAGTTCTGGATGACTTTTTCCAACTCTTAATAATCTTTCAAAATCAAAAAGTCAGCAAATTAGAGAGACAGAACTGTAATACAAAAGATTTATCCCAAATACCTAAAATGTTGCAGAAGGAGATAAAGATAAAAAATACCTTTCCCAAAGATAACCAAATCCTGAACAACCACTTGGTCCATCATCTGGACTTCAAAAAAGCCAAAAATGTTGACTTCATTAGGAGTGGTTGGTTCAGTATGTAATCATAAAAATACAACATAAATCTATATATAAATTTAACATAACAAACAAACAAACAAACAAATAAATAAAATCTTTAGAGACCTGATGCATAAAGATAATGGGAAGTTTGCACCCGAATAAGTTCCTTGTATTGACAAGTAGCAAGACAATGTTTTGTTATTCATTAACCTTCTCACCTACAACATATGTGTCTTATCACATTCAAAGAATGTGTACTCACATTACAACTCCTTCTTACTGCATTCTTTGCTCATTGAAGAAACAACTCCTCCAATTCTGCCCTTGTTTTCACATAATGAGGCCCAGTTATTGGGTGTGAGCTGAATTTTTACCATACCACTCATCCTATTGAATTGGCACTGCTATGTTTGACTTTTTGTTGGACCTGCTGTTTCTGATTTTACAAGGATAGGCTGACTTCTGAAATTCTGAATGCTCTGCAGTTTCAGAAGCTGAGCTACTAGGAGTGACAATAAAAAATGATGAATAAATAAACATGAGGGAGGCAGCTTGCTAAAGGGGCTTATTTAATCTCCAACTTTGAACATACGAAGGGAGATGAGATTCCCCTTACAGAGAGGAAAATATGTACAGCCTAAAGATCTTGATTGGCTGTGACAGACTGATGAGTTCTGAGGGTGGAATAAAAAAACATTCCCAGTGAGGTTCTGAATCACCACCATCATCTCTGTTAACAGCTGGATTAGTTTATTTTTCATTTGTTTCTGGAACAACTGTGTTACATCAAAAATTGCAGTTTTCCATCGGAGTTTAGTTTTCCATTTCCCCATTGTTGGGAATTCTGGCTTCATCTTACCTCCTGGCCTCTAAGTAATCCCTCACAATAAAACTTCAGCTTCTATAGTTTTGTGCTATTATGTCTTTTCAGCCCTCATCACAGCTACTCATCAGACTTTTTACAAGTTATGTAACAAATGGAAACAGCATGAACCAAAAGAATAGAGGGAACGGGATACTAAAAAGCAAAAGCAATAGCATGTAAGACTTATATACCACTCCACAGGGCTTTACAGCCCTCTCTCAGCGGTTTACAGAGTCAGCATATTGCCCCCAACAATTTGGGTCCTCATTTTCCCACCTTGGAAGGATGGCAACCTTGAGCCTGGTAGGATTTGAACTGCCAAACTGCAGGCAGCTGGCAGTCAGCAGAAGTAGCCTGCCGTACTGCATTCTGGAGTAATCATTTTGGAAATAATAACTTTCAAATCTGTTCAATAGTACTGGGTATTATGCATAAACATTTACTGAAAAATAGATTTAAGCGAAATACATTGGATAGAAGAAGTGCTGTAAATTCAATGCATCTATTGATGCTTATTGTCTATAATGAAAAATTCCACTGCTATGAATCAGCAGATTAAGGGAACTTCAGGGTGGGTTCCCCCACTAAAGAAGAGATCTGCAGAGCTGAAGTAAGTTTTAAAAAGCTGAAAATATGTTAGAAGAAAGGAAGGCAGGAAGACGTTTACACAAAAGAACTTTGCACATATCATTTCCATTTTGTTTTGGTTAATAGTGGTATAAATTCGATAGATTGGAAAATTAATTTAATATGAAAATGTTAACACATCCTGGAGGATCAACACAAAATTAAACTGTGTAATTTAAGGAATACAGTGGAGAATGGACCTACCTGTTAATTTTTAATGCACACATTGACACACAAAAAAGTTGTCCTGTTGAAAAAACACACCCACTTATTTCAACTTAGTAGTGACTCAATAGGGCCACAGTTATCTATTTTTAGAGCATCCTAAGGAGCATACCATTAAAATATGTATGCAGAGTGATAATGTGCAGCATTTGTGTTTCCTGTAGTTGCACACGGGACCCCTTCTTCTGTATCTATTTTCTTTCACAGTGAAGAACAATTTTAATTATATTCTTCCTGGCAGAAAGTCAACTCTGATTACCAAATAAGAAAATGACAACTGTCTCAGCCTATTTAAATTCCCTGATCTAAATGACATTTAGCTAAATTATATTTAAAAGAAAAAAAGAAATTACTGATAATAATACTACAATTATTATTGCACCAAGTATAAACTGTGATTAACTGTATTAAGAACTCCATTTGTTAAGAAAACTGAAGACCCATAAAATAAACAAAAAGGGAAACTTGAAAAATTCTAAAACAGGAAGACAAGAGGAAGGGAAACTAATGTTCAACAAACATAAAAACTTAACTCTAAAACAACTAGAAATAACTTGTTATTATGTAATTCAGAGATGGTATTCAGCAGGTTCTGACTAGAGAAATTTTGAGTAATTTGGAGAACCAGTAAATACCACCTCTGACTGGCCACGCCCCCATCTATTCTCTGCCTCCCGAGTCCCAGCTGATCAGGAAGGAATGGAGATTTTACAGTACCCTTCCCCTGCCATGCCCATCAAGCCATGCCCACCAACCCAAGCCATGCACACAGGACCAATAGTAAAAATTTTGAATCCCACCACTGATGTAGTTGCTTGATTTTTCATGAATCTAAAGGGTAATTTACAGGATATATTTTTTAGACAATAGTCAAGAAGTCACTGAGGAAAGCAAATTCCTTAGAAACACATGGATTGCTCTGTATTCTATCATTATTTCAAGACTAACTCAATAAGGAGACTAAAATTTGAGATCATCATTTGTTCAGCAATTTGTTGAGCATCTATATACAACAGAATGTCAATTACCAATCTGTTGTTGCTTCTGAACTAGGCGTTTGCTTAGCCCTTATAGGAAAAGCACATTGTCACGGCACAGTTCACAGAAATTGATCTTAGACCTTAGTACAAGTTCTTTAAATGATATCTGAAAACAAAATATGACTTCTCCTATCTAGGCAAAGATTATCTGTGAAAGGATATCAGGAAAGAAAGCACTGTAATACACAACTGATAAGATCACACAGTGCTGGACATCAAGAAAAGGATCTCGCTGTCCTTGGTCTAAACATAAAGATTGACGCTAATGAGACTAGAAAACTGTTTTATAAACAAAAGACAGATGTCAGAGAGCTTCAAGGCTGGGAAGGGAAGGTTTAAAAGGTGGGAGGCCCAGGATTTGAACCTTGAAACTTGACATGTGTATAAGATAAGGTGAGACACAGAACATCACATGTATGGCTTTCTAATTCTCTAGATGCTTTTGTAAATTTCTTGTGCTTGCCTGGGAACATGGCTTTGAAAACAGATTTTATAGCTATCCATGGTACGAAACCTTGATAGTGGGATCATGTTTTCTCTTCTTGGTTCTACAAGAGGCAATTTGGATCTATAGTAAAGCAAGGCATGAGAGGAAATGGTTAGAACCCACCTTTATTCTGCCTCTTTGGAAGAAGAAAATAAGAAATCCAAAGTAGATCAACTACTTTGATCTAAATCAGGATCCCATTTCAACACCTGTGTGACATGTGGTATGTCGTGTGAAGAAGCACTTGATGTAGTTGTCCTCAAGTCATTGAAACTGCCAACCAATTTCATTGCATGGATCCAAGTTGAAGTCTTAATAAGGGAAAATATAATTGTTTCACCAACATCTCTTACACAAGTATTGTAAAAGGATGAAGGCCTTTGCCATGATATACATGATGTGACCAGAGGTGGGTTTCTGCTGGTTCAGCCCGGTTTGGCCGAACTGGTAGTGGCGGCGGCGGCAGGCTCTGCCCATCCAGCCAGACGCTTCTGCGCATGTGCAGAAGTGTAGTGCGGGCGTGCACGAGGATGTGTGCAAGCACAAGCGAACTGGTAGTAAACCAATTAGTAACCCACCACTGCTATACGGTATAGCTACAGTTTAGCAATAAATCCAAAATGCATAGAAACAATTGATGTTTGGGGAATGTGATAACTAAAGTAGCTTGCAGTTTGTAAACGTAGCTTTCTAGTGTAGTTCCACCAGTAATGAACCCTTCTGAAGGATTTTGACAAGTATTGTACTGAATCTTTTTGAACGTCTTTATCCACTATTTTGCTGAACGAAAAAAGCTGCAGATATTTTTTTTCTAGCATCTATTTCCTCAGACTTGAAGTGATATTTTCTGTGTAAGATTCCCAATCTCCCAGCAATACCCTGGGGAATCTAGGTCCTAAGACCAAGATTAAACAAGATGCCATATTTAATTTTACAATTTTATAGCTACATTCCTTCCAGACAAATGACCTAAGTATTTAAAAAATGAGGCGTTACATAGCTTATTTATTTTAATAATTCATTACGTCTCTTTTGATTTAAAAAAATCAACCTTGAGACTAGGCTAGCTAATACCTAAAACTCTTTTGCTACTTGGCACATAACTCCAATATGAAAATTGCATGATGGCCACTCATTGAACAAAAGCTATGGATGGTTATTGTTTTATGACCTTTCGGATTATGTACTGTGTAAGCACTTACAGGAAAAATAAGCATGTACTGAATTGGAATTTAAGCCTTTTTAGAGAGATCATATTGCCAGCAATACAAATACAAAGGCTTCGGCCTCTACAACTAAAAAGCAAAGGCAATTTTTATCTTACTTACTTTGTTGTTGCTGATTCTAGGAGGCAGTGCTCATCTCCATTTCAAGGCTATTGAGCCAGCACTGTCCAAAGATGTTTCCGCAGTCATGTGGCCAGCATGGCATCACGGAGCACTGTTACCTTCCCACCAAAGAGGCACCTATTTATCTACTCGCATCTGCATGCTTTTGAACTGCTAGATTAGCAAGACCTAGCAGGGAGAAGATGGGAGCTCACCCCATCGTGTGGCACTTGGGTCTTGAACTTGACTCATGGGGATGCAGTGGTTAGAATGCAGTACTGCAGGTCACTTCTGCTGACTGCAATTTGGCAGTTCAAATCTCACCAGGCGCAAGGTTGACTCATTCTTCCACCCTTCCGAGGTGGGTGAAATGAGGACCCAGATTGTTGGGGGCAATAGGCTGACTACATAAACCAATGTTCAAAAGTCGTAAAGGGTCTTACTATCATTTAGCAGGTTACAGAGGGTTGCAGGAGGCCGTCGTACCCAAAAATGGAGCTCGGAAGCCCGTTTTTACTGGCAGAGAGCTCAGGCCACCACAGGTGCCCCCCGACACAAGTGCCATCAAGGCGGCCATGCCCACCCTGGCCACACCAACCCTGCCCCTCCCCCCGAGGTCAAACACAACCCAAATGCAGCCATCAATGAAATCGAGTTTGACACCCCTGTGTTAGACAATCAACCTCCCGAGGAATTGAAATCCAGCCCAGCACAATGTAAGATAGGAAAAAACAAAAAGGAAGGCTGTTTAAAAATAGAAAGGAAAGAAGGAAGAAGATCCTGCAACCTGCTAAATGATGGCAAGACCCTTTACAACTTTTGAACCTTGGAAGAGCGGTAGAATGAAGGCTGGTAGAAAATTATGGGGAGCATTTTCTTTGCGAAATGGAAACGCCCATCCCCTGCTAATATAAACAGTTCTCTCTCTGCTGAAACAGCAAATAGGGAGCTCACTGGAATGTCTGCTTTCATTTCACAAAGGAATTAAAAGGTCATTGGCACCAATCTTTGAACAGGCGGCTGACTGCTTCTCGAGGCTGCTGAGACAAGGACCAGGCAGTGCCAGTGGCTTTTCTATTCCTTCCCTTTTGTTCCCTCTCTCTTTTCCCCTTGGTTCCCCTCCTCCCCCGGCCCCAAAAAATCTCAGTTTGGTCCAGTGGCCATTTAATTCAGAAGCCAGAATCACTCGCATTCCTTGAGGCCACACATATTAATAGCCCAGCAAGCATACTTGCTTATTTTTTGCAGGGCATTTTTAAAATTGTAATCAGAGAGAGTGTGGTTCGTAATGGGACTTTTGAAAATAACTGTGAATAATGTTTCTAACACTGGGAATTGTGTTTCCTACAAAACGCTTTCTTTACTATGACTAGATTCGTAATAAACATTTATTCTCTCTCACACTTTCTCCCTCCCTCTCTCTCTCTCTCTCTCTTTCTTTTTCACCCTCCCCCTGGTTTTCTTTTCTGCAGCTAAAATGAAAAGGATGGGAAATGAACTCAAAATGGCCATGCTCATACATGTTTCAGGAAAGTCCAGGTGAAATCCCAAACAGAGAATCTGTGTTCCCAACTAAACTTGGCTCTTTAGAGCAAGCACTGAAAGGAATGCCAGCAGACATGCAACATTTGCAGTAGCACTATGGTGAAATAATCCAAATCCAAATCATCCTGGCTTAAAAACAGTAACTGTTTTTGAGAGGGGGCCTTGGAGTTCTAGTGAATGGATCATTTAAACATGAGCCAGCAGTGTGCAGCAACAGCCAAAAAAGCTAATATCACCTTGGTTGCATAAGCAGAGGCATAGAATCAAAATCATGTGAAGTATTAGTACCACTTTATAAAACCTTAGTAAAACCTCACCTGGAATACTGCATCTTGTTTGGCTCACCACATTACAAAAAAGATGTTGAGACTTTGGAAAAAGTGCAGAAAAGAGCAACTAAGGTGATTAAAGGCCTGGAGAGAAAAACATATGAAGAACAGTTGCAGGAATTGGATATGGCCAGTCTAGAGAAAAGAAGAACTAGGGGTGACATGATAGCAGTGTTTCAGTATTTGAGGGGGTTACCTCAAAGCGGAGGGGTCAATTTATTTTCCAAAGCACCAAAAGGCAAGGCAAGACAAGAAAAAAATGAATGGAAATTAATCAAGGAGAGAAGCAACCTCAAATTAAGGAGAAACTTCCTAACAGTGAGGACAATTAACCGGTGGAACATCTTGCCTCCAGAAGTTGTAGGTGCTTGATCACTAGAGGTTTTTAAGAAAAGACTGGACAGCCACCTATATGAAATGGTATAGAGTCTCTTGCTTGAGCAAGGGATTGGACTAGAAGACCTCCAAGGTCCCTTCCAGTTCTATTATGATTGATTGAAATTTTAACTACACTCAGGACAAGATCTGTTCAAAGGAAAACAGGAATAATCTGGCGGTGTTGCTCACTGCATGTCTGTGTTCAAATTAAAGTCAAACCCCACTTTCAGAATATCCATCATACCTTCAGGACTTGGAACCTCACCAGTTGAGAGGATTGTGGTTGTGGTTAGAACTGTCTGAACACTTACTGTATCAAAACAGAAAGATAAAAAAGGCAGCGTGCAAGCAAAAATGCCCTTTGAGATATATAATCAAAGGTGTGGGATATAAAATTTACAAGGTGAGAGTAAGGTATTACCAACAATATTTTCTGTGGGAGAAAACCAAATAAAGAATTAATGCAGGGGAATAAGAAGGATGAATTGGTGGGAAGTATTAAGGAAAGCTATGCTTTTTTGCTTCCATTAATCTTGATATCTTTAAAACAGCAAATGCTCTTTTTTCAAAGTTAAAACAATTCTAACTAAGCACTGCCTGTATGCATCATTTGTTTGTGGATAAAGTTGCAGAACAGGAACATATAAATCCACTAGAAGTCACTTGAGGAAAACAAAAGACTAGATAAAAGGGGAAAAGCAAACAGCAGTGCGTTGACTAAACATCAGAAACACATTTTTGTATGTGACTGATAGACTTTTTTCTTCGGAAACAAAAACATCTTTTTCCATTTAATTGTCCTGCTCTGTCTTCTCAAATCAAGCACAACTCCTTTGTCAGAAAGGGATACAACAATCTCCTTCAGAACAGCAAATTCCAGTTAGGGTGCCTTGTTGTTTCCATTTATAGTAATGGAAATACAGAACCCGGAAAATGTCTGAGAAGGTACAGAAAGCAGAGCTGGAAATGGTTTCCATTTGTTATGGGGAGGGAGAAAACATAGATTTTTCTTTCTTATTATCTGCTTTCAACAACCATGACAATCAAATCACTACTGCAGTGTCTGTCTTCACTTCAGGCATGGAGATCCATTACGGCAGCCTTGCAGGCTTGACTCTAAAGTCCAGCAAATTGCATTGTGTTGATCATTAGATCTTTCTTCTTCTATGTAGAAAGATAAAGTTGCTTATTTACTTGTAACATTTATAGTCTACCCTATTCCCAAAACCAGGCAGATTACAGAAAAGAATGAAGAAATTAAGTAATAAAAGCGTAAACATAAAAAAGAAAACATCATGAAAAAGTTTAAAGAGAAATGCAACCTGTATTTGTGACTCCACGTTCCAAGTACTCTGATGAAAAGCCAAGTTTTTGTTGCTTTACAAAATGACACAAGGAGTGGGATGGGGGACTATTAATTTCATGGGAAAGCACATTCCAAAGTCCACAACAGAAAAATCTGCTTCCAGGTCTTCTCTTCTTTTACTCTTATATTGAGGATGGAGTTGGGGAACCCAAAGAACTTCATCTTGGTCAATCAAATAAGATGGTAGATTCCCTCTGGAGAAGACAATCTCTTTCAATTTAAGCACTTATAGGCAATAAATATGCCTTTTAATGGTACCCAGAAACACACCAGTAACCTATTAAATTCCCACAGTAGAATAACATTTGGCTCCAATTGAAGCTTACAGCCCCACAAAAAGTGTGCCATAATAATGCAGGAGAGGAGTAATTACTATGTGAGTTAGCATCACTAAGTAGGGCTTCAATTGGCACCAGTCAGCACTAACTAAAAATGGATGGAGACTTTGTTGGCCATGGTCTCTATCCATTGTTCTAGCAACAGTCATGAGTTCAAGAGTAATTCCAAGTTGATAGAACTGCTACTCCTTAAGAAAGTCTGTGACCCCTGTTTACAATTGAAGAATGGACCAACGGAAAACCTGAAGGCTTTCGAACAAACGACTCAGATTTACTGGAATTCAGATTTGGTTTGGTTCCTCTTATCCTGACAATCTCTAAATAACCATATATCTACTGCATTTCCAGTCCAGTCTGACTGGAAGATACTTGTGTAAATATACCCCCAAAGGATGGATGATCTCCCCCAGTGGCTCCCTACAGTTGCTGAGTAACACGGAGGAGAATGCTGCACCTCGCAGAAATCTGCAGTAGAGCAGTTAAGGATTTGAGCACTCCTCCTCCTCCCCTAATATTGAGAAAACCACCCATTCAGGAAGGAGCAGAGCCTTTACATTTTCCTATTCCCTCCATTAATTTTCATGTCAAATGTTTAATTTTAAACATAACAATACTTAAATGTCATAAGCATTGGATGGCACTAAATCATAATAAAGTATTACATTATCTAAATGGCCATCAGAATAGTTAATATGCATTATGACAAGGGTGTCAAACTCGATTTCATTGAGGGCCACATCAGGGTTGCGTTTGACCTCAGGGGGCCAGAGTGAGTGTGGCCAGGGTAGGCATGGCCAGTTCAATGTCACTCATGTCAAGGGCGCCTATGGGGGCTCGAGCGATTGTGCTCTCCGAAAACAGCAAAGTACCTCTGCATGCGGGCTCCTGAGTTCTGTTTTCAGCTACGACCATCTCCTGCAACTGTCTGCCAGCAAAAACAGAGCTCAGAAGAATCCGCATGCAGAGGCACTTTGCTGTTTTCAGAGAGCACAATCGTAGTACCAAAAGCCCTCTTTTATTTATACGGCTGTAAATTATGGTCATTTACAGTCCGCAAGGCTTTACAAACAGTCTCTGAAGGTTTCAACAGATGTTTGTTTGAGTTGCCACAGTGTTTCAGGGGAATGTTGAGGGGTGTTCAGGGTAACAACCACCTTATATCCCTGAAAATGCTGCCAGAGACCTAACTGCCAAATGCAGAGCAAGGCCAAACTTAGCACAGAGCCAAACAGAACTTTTCAAAGCTTGAACTGACCAGATGAACTAATTGCTTCCTGCAAAAGCTCATGTCCCGTTCGCTCCTCTTTTATGTCTTATGGGGGGGCTCAACTCTTTTTTCTTAATTGTTCTTAACTTCTGGCAGCTCTGTGCATGCGCGCACTGGGAAAGGGCTCCCGCTGTTGTTCTGCCTCGCTGATGTCAGACCCTGGAGGCTCCGGAGGCAGCAAATAATTACCAGATGGCCTTGGCCCACTCTATGCCTCCGATGCAGAGCCCTCGGCTGAGCCTTCCTCAGATTCCAGGACTGGCCCATGTTCCTCCCCAACCTCCTCACTATCCGGCTCTGGTGCCAGCTCTGCAGGCCGCCTGCAGACCACATCAAGAGATCATGGATTGGGTTTAGGACTTTCTGCATGCAAAGCACATGTTATACTGCTGAGGTAGATCTTCCTCCCTTTATACAATAGGATTGCAAATTCCAGGGTAACATCAAACCCAGAAAAGGGAAAACTAAGCTTAATTAAAGCACGCAGCTTTATGGTTCAAAAGGACACTTCATCTGCTAATTCTTTCACCATAAACTAGGAGAAATGAGATGGGTAAGAGTTACAGAAAAATATGAAATGCAGCTTTCAGGCATGTTGCAGAAATGAAAATAAAATGACGGTGATCGGCACTGCTATTACAAATAATAATTTGATGAGGCAGATATTCCCCAAGCTGAATCAATAAGTGTGGCATTTTACAGAAAGAGAAGAAGAAAAGAGGAGGATGGAGCAGCAGCAGGAAGCTCCTTCCTAAGTCGGAGATAATGAAATGCTTCTAACCAGGCCTGACTGCTGAATATTACAAAAGCTATCATCTTGTGTGGGATCCATGGGGCTTTATTTTGTGCTTCCCTGCGTGGAGTGAATGCTGTTCACAGTGGAGTTGTGAGAAACAGTCATTACTATTTATTCAAAGAGCAATGAGTGACTGTTCTAAAAAAAGCATCAGAAAGCAGCACCTGGAAAGACTTGGTGTGTTTTAATTCCTCTAAATCAGGGCTCTCCAACCTTGGCAACTTTAAGTCGGCAGATTTCAACACCCAGAATTCTGGGAGTTGAAGTCCTCCAGGCCTAAAGTTGCCAAGGTCGGAGACCCCTGCCCTAAATTATTAATATCATTTTTCCTTTGCAAACACATTCCCCATACTTGCCTTACTCAATCCCAAGTCTCAGTCCAAAATTAGAGTTAGACTGGAAAATCTGACTTGCAAGCATAAGCATAGAATGATTTTGAAGTGATTTAGCTGCAGTTCTTTTTTGCAGAATGGTAGTTCTTCTCCAAGGAGAAGAGGAGAGGATAGAATTCTTTACTGGCCAAGTGTGATTGGACACACAACAAATTTGTCTCAAATGCATAAGCTCACAGGGTACATATAAATAGCAAGTAATAGGTCATAGATCATAAACCATGGTTACAATCATTAAATGTAAGTTACAAACAACAATTAATAAATCATAAGAAACCAATCGGAGAACATTTCCCAAAAGGATACCTTCCAGTTTGGACCAAGCTTCCCATTTGATCAAAGCGCCTTGCAAACAATCATAGTGTATCAGTAGTTAAATATTAGGCTAGGTCTAGGCCAGGGGTGTCAAACTGGATTTCTTCGAGGGTCGGATCAGCATTGTAGTTCTTCTCTGTGGGTCAGCCAGAGGAAGATGGGACAGACATCTCCTGCAGCACTTTGCCGCAAGGGTGGGTTCCGGCAGTTTCTACTGCTGATTCACTCGTGGGTGCACTGTCCGCACTTGATGTGCACCGTGCACGCATGTGCAGTGCAATAAATTGTTCTGTGCATGCGCAGAAGCAAAAAAACAAGATGGTGGCACCTATGGCACCCCCGGAGAACTGGTTTGGGGGCGTGGCAGGCCTAGGTCGCTGCCAGTTCCAGCAACCCAAGCTGCCAAACCACTACTGGTTTGACTGAACTGGTCCGAAACAATAGGAACCCACCAATGCTTTGCTGGCCAAAACGGGGCATGAGGGGTGTGTGTTCCCCTATGTCCCATTTTGGCCAGCAGAGTGCGGCAGGAGGCCATCTAGGCCAAAAACTGAATGCAGGGGGGGATCCCACACCCTTCCCTATGTCCAGTTTTGGCTGCCAGAGGCACTACAGGCCAGTCCTTTGCTTTTTCCAAGCTGGTCCCATGGGCCAGATTTAAGCACTCCACGGGCCGGATCTGACCTGCGGGCCTTGAGTTTGAACCCCCTGGTCTAAGGGAGTAACAGGAATGCATCTACTATGGAAACTCACTAGGTTAAAAAAAAATCTCACCCTTTGTTAGTCCAATATTTTTTTTGTAAAACAAAAATACTGAAGATAAAGTATAATACCTGCCACATCAAACTTGGAACAAAGTCAAGATAGTAATCTAAGAAGCAAAATAAATATCTGTTTGTTTATGTACAGCATTGTACACATAATACACAGATTGGAGCAGTCTGCTTGCTTCCCTTGAGGTTGTAAACAATAAATAAATCCAGAAGTCTGTTTTGGAGCCAAGTATCCAGAAATGAATGCTGAAAAAGCAAATACATTGCTTCTGGTTTAGCTATAGAGAGAGATCCACCCTTCAATTTCTCTACTACACCCATTTTGAGTGTTTTCTCCTTTAAAAATAAATCGCAATATAAACCAAGATAGTTTTCTTGTAGATGCAGCAAATGGGAAATTCTAACCATAATCACTTCTACAGATTTGAAATGCTGAAAAACAGTAGTTGAAATTATTTTCCTGTCCCAAGCAGCTGCTGAAAAATTTGCAGAAACAAAACTTCCCTGACTCCACAGAAAAGAAAGAAGGATTGTTAGTTACAGTGCCTTTTCCAGTACTGTACTAACAAAGGCAAGTCTAATAAAATTTTGTTCAATTTCAACACTGTTTCTTACGTTAGGGGTATTTAGGAAAAGCTATCAAACCCTCAAACCAGCGTTTGTCTTCCAAGACTAGAATTAAGAAGCTGGGAAGATGAATAAAGAGAGTTGCTTGTAATAGGAAAATTGAACCATAGAATCTTAAAACAACAAACAAACAATCAATTCTAGTTTTGGAATAATTTTAATTATCCCATTTTTGAACTGAAATAAATCAGCTTAGATTCCCAATCTACTATACTATGGAAACAGAGAGATCCAGAACAACATTCAAACTAGGAGAGAATCATTGTGTAGAAATACCTATGATTCTTTATCATTAGCATATGGAAGATTTTGGAGATTTTTAACATTTCTGATTCTAATATGTATGGCAGAATGCAGCTGCTGCCATTCTATTGTGGCTATTCAGACAATACACCCACAGCAATTGTGGGTGCACCAAGGTACACCCACGTTACACCTATCCTCCGCGAGCTGCACTAGCTACCTATTAGTCTCCGAATCCGCTTCAAGGTGCTGGTCGCTACCTATAAAGCCCTACATGGCATCGGACCTGGGTACCTGAGAGACCGCCTCCTGCCGATTACCTCTCTCAGACCAATTAGATCGCACAGGTTAGGTCTCCTCCGGATTCCATCTGCCAGCCAATGTCGGCTGGCGACTCCCCGGGGGAGAGCCTTCTCTGTTGCAGCTCCGGCCCTCTGGAACGAGCTCCCTGTTGAGATCCGGACCCTTACTACCCTCCAGGCCTTCCGCAAAGCCACCAAGTCCTTGCTGTTCCAGCAGGCTGGGGGGAGCTGAGAAGCATCTACATCCACAGAAATTGTGAATGTTGGTTTTGTTTTTAATATGTTGTCTTTGTCTTGTTCCCCCCTTTCCCTTGTCTTTTGTGAGCTGCCCGGAGTCCTCCGGGAGTGGGCGGCATACAAGACAAATAAATAAATAATAAATAAAAATTTTGGCACTCTGATAAGGGCTGAATAGGGAAATGGTGCCAAGAGAAAGGGCTTGGTTTGACACCCATAAGAGAACAAAGAAGGTGCTTCACAATTTGTGTGTCTTTCCAGAATGATTGTTTTGTTATAGCTAATTACTGAAGGAGTGTATGAATCAATATGAATCAATATTGGCTATTTGCTTTTATTATGAATTGTTTATGTTACTATATGATTGTTACTGATTAAAGCAATATTTGCTGTTCGTTTCTGATATGATATAGTGCTAGAAATCATTTATTAAGAATTAAGCTTATGGGGCAATATTCTGACTCTGTAAACCGCTTAGAGTGGGCTAGAAAGCACTGTGAAGCAGTATATAAGTTCTAGTGCTATTGTTCAGTCTGGTTCCTAACATCAGAGACCCATTCAGGTTTCATTAGTTTCTCTCTTAAGTGCTGCAAGGAAGGGAGGGGAGAGCTTTCACTTTGCCAATATGCTAGCAGTTGTGAACCGAAATCGTCAGTCAAATAAAGTCACGCTCCTAAAACATAGTTTAATTAGTTAATTGGTATCTTCTAAGAGCCCATTTGCTAAATGAGTGGGGGAAATGATGTTTTTTCACTGAGATCAATTGCGAATAAAATGGTTTTCTAGCAACATTGTTATTAGAAGTTTGTGCATTCTCGTTTGTTTGTTTGTTTGTTTGTTTTATTTATTTATAGGCCGCCCTTTTCCCTGAGGGGACTCAGGGCGGCTTACAATCAAAAAGGAAGGGGAGTGTAGGACAATACGAAAAAAGAAATGTGCACAAAGTAAATTAGACAATAAAACTCAACATTCACTCAGCATTCGGGAGGGGCGAAATAAGATTATCCCCAGGCCTGACGGGTTAGCCAGTTCTTGAGGGCTGTGCGGAAGGCCTGGACGGTGGTGAGGGTACGAATCTCCACGGGGAGATTGTTCCAGATTGAAATCATTGTTCAATGATTGTTCGTCTGTGTCAGGGGTGTCAAACTTGTGTTGTCATGTGATGTATTGTAATTCCCCCCCCCCCTGCTAAACCAGGCGTGGACCAGAGATGGGTTGCTCCCGGTTCGGCCTGGATTGGGTGAACCGGTAATAGCAGCAGCAGGAGGCTCCACCCACCCACCCAGATGCTTCTACGCATGCACAGAAGTGTCTCATGTGTGAGTGAACCAGTAGTAAAAAAATGGAAACCCACCACTGGCATGGGCGTGGCCAGCATGTGACGCATCCAGCCCACAAAACATGAGTTTGACACCCCTGGTATAGATTATGCTTCCCAAAGATCTGTCTTCAGCTGATGTTTGAAGCAGGAAGAAAGGTGGGTAAAACTCACCTATACAGATCAAAGGGCTCTAAAACAAATCTAAAGAAGTAAATTCTATGAATACACAGCCCTTATTTAAAATTGGTTTAAAAATTCTATCCATCCTTCTGGGGACCATCACTATTTTTAGAACCTGTCCCTGATAAAATGCTCTTTTTGTTCTGCTTTTCATGGAGAAAACAAAGCATACATGGCTTTATAACTTCTCCATGCTGCTTGTTTAAAAGCTGTATCTCTGGAAGAGGAAGGAGGGGGGTGGTTTTCTCTGACTGTAGTCTGTATGCGAGTGAACACCAGGTCATTGCCCCCTTCCTCCAGTGACCATGAAACCAGGCAATAAGAACAACTGAACATGATTGCTGCTTAAAATATCAATTAAAAAGATACACAGCCATAAAAACTGGCATTCTCGGCAAAAAGTATTTTTAACAGCCTCATTGTTACTCATGAATCGACAACATTATCTCCTTTAGAAAAACGGAAGGACAATGCTAAAAATACAGCCATGAGTGAAATGTGGTAGGATAAGAGCAAGGTTTTTCAGAAGGGGTTTGCCATTGCCTCCTTCCTAGGGCTGAGAGAAAGTGACTGGCCCAAGGTCATTTGGATGGTTTTGCGCCTCCTAGCCTGAAACATTAACCACCACACCAAACTGCCTTTTATAGATAGATATTTGATAGATAGATAGATAGATAGATAGATAGATAGATAGATAGATAGATAGATAGATAGATAGATAGATAGATAGATATAATTTTTCTCACTATATGTGTTCTTTCCCTTGGGCCAAATTATATCAATTGTTGATATATTTATATCAATTTATACATACATACATACATACATACATACATACATACATACATACATACATCAATCTTACATTGGAAAAGACCCGAATACAACAAGACCAGCATACTTACACCCATGAAAATCTATGAAAACACACACACACACACACACACACACACACACACACACACACACACACAATGTTTGTTTTTGTAGATTATATATATATATATCAGCCTTTTTTAATGAAAAGCAGACAGCACTTAAAACCATTTTTTCATATTTAGAAAACCCGAGAAAGTGACCATTTTTATTAGAAAAACAGCTGGGAGGAGATGGCATAACGAATTCTACCGCTCCTTACCCTCCTCTGGCCTTGCTTTGCTAAACTCTCAACCTTCCATTATTACATTTTACTAAAATAACAATTACCACATTAACAGAGGGAGCCTCTGTCATCATACAAGGTCCTGTTTGTCTTATATAAATCACACATTTAGGATTAAAGACATCAGAGAGAATGACATTTTTGTGGCTCAATGCGTCCCACTGTCTCTCCTCCAATTAAATGGAGACTTAATTATTTAATGATTTGAAATATTCACAGAAGACAGAATTGTTATAACAATTTGTTAATTGTCTTGAGACTGGGAACAGTGATGCTCTGTTTCTCTACCTGCCATCAGAGATTCGGGATTTGTCATCATGCTAATCACATCTGGTTTTTATCCACCAAGCTTTTTACCCACAGAATCTAGCAGCAGAGAAACTCAATGATATTCTGAAAATAACTTGGGCAGAAGAGGAGTGAGACTTGGCAGAGAGGTTAAGGACAGGCTGGTTTTGATTCCACATCAAACCACAGATAAGATGCCACTTCGACAGATTCCTTTTTGTCAAGCAAGCAAGGAAACGAGGAAGCAAACAGCACAAGACCAGCAAGACAAGAAAAAGGTTGCCTCATGGAAATGGTTCCACCACAAATCCGCGAAGCCCTTCTGCGTGGAGACATAAGCGCAAAGACTAATTCGCGCCATTCTAAGCGCTAAGGAAAAACGCGACCCTACCGCGATGACATAATCGCGGAGGGCAAATTCGCGCATTCCCAAGCACTCAGTACCCTAAACCTAAACCTAACCCTAAACCTAACCCTAAACCTAACCCTAAACCTAACCCTAACCCTAACCCTAACCCTAAACCTAACCCTAAACCTAACCCTAAACCTAACCCTAAACCTAACCCTAAACCTAACCCTAAACCTAACCCTAAACCTAGCCCTAAACCTAACCCTAAACCTAACCTTAAACCTAACCCTAAACCTAACCCTAACCCTAAACCTAACCCTAAAACAAACCCCTAAACCTAATCCTAACGCTTACCTTAATTGAAGTCGGCTTTCTGCCGCGGCGCTGTTTTAAAGCGCCCTTCTGTTGCCGCGCTGTTGTCGCGGCGGTGATGACGCACGGTGATGACGTCGCGGCTTTAGCGACACGCTTATGTCTCCGCGATTTTGACCAGAGCGGTTTTGTCGTGCCACACATGGAAATAGCCTTGGTGGTGGAACCAGGAAGTATTGGTGGTACTCTACAGAATCGACCTGGAAGGGGAGGGGGTGAGATACTATGAATATTATTTTAAGTATCTCTCTGGCAACAAAATGTTTTCAGGTACCAGATTTGGACCCTCTATTTTTGCTGATCTATTTATTAACTCCACTGCGGTGTCGCCAAACACAATCGAGGCTCCATCCTAGACAGGAAGCGCTCTCAAAGGCTTCCTTTTTGGGCTGGAACTTTCTTTGATGCAACAATGGAAGCTTGGATCTGCTGCTCAGCTCTTTAATTCTGGCGTCCCCCTTAGTTGCTCTTTAGATGCAGCTCTAACAGTAGCATAGCATTCAGAAGTTGTATATTCCCTACAGATTGGCTGATACAATGCATTCCTTTTACCTACCCACCCCAGCAGTCTATTAAATTCTTGGCAACAGCAAATACAGAACCAACTTAAATGCTTTATCCAAGGAGGGCTTTCCTTCAATATGGCACCAGCAGATTCATAAATTCTGCTTCCCTGTGAAGCTGCTGTGTAATCAGTAATTTCTTGGCTCCTCCGTATCCAGTTAAATCAACAATCTTTGCTATTTTTCTCATGCAACCTTTAAGTGAGGCATCTATAGCCAGTTCATACATTATGCTGAGCAAACTAACCTCATCAAAGCTTAAATGAAATAGGTAAACTCAAGCCAGAAGAGATTATAGGCAATCATCTATGGCTTTGTATGATGTGGAACCAGACTGACTGTGGCTTATTCAGCAATCTAAGTTAACAACCTTGTTTATTTGCCCAATGTTTGAACGCTATCACGAACTGTACACCTAGACAGGTTTAATAGTAATTTCTACTCTTTAGGACTACACAGAATCAGGATGTAAACTGACTGGAGCTATAAAAGAGCCTTCATAGGACTCAGTGCTAGTCATGAAGCTCCATAGCATCACCATGTGCTGTTAACATCATTTTTTTCTCAATGGTCCCACCGTAGTGCTTTTATCTTGTGTCCATCATAAATGAAACAGCCTGAAATTGTCATTAGGTAAGGTAAAGGTTCCCCCTCATACATATGTGCTAGTTGTTCCCGACTCTAGGGGGCAGTGTTAATCTCTGTTTCAAAGCCGAAGAGCCAGCGCTGTCCGATGACGTCTCCGTGGTCATATGGCCAGCATGATTAAAGGCCGAAGGTGTACGGAACACTGTTATCTTCCCACCAAAGGTGGTCCCTATTTTTCTACTTGCATTTTTACATGCTTTCGAACTGCTAGGTTGGCAGAAGCCTGGACAATTAACGGAACTCACCCCATTACCTGGCACTAGGGATTCGAACCGCTGAACTCCCAACCTTTCAATCGACAAGCTTAGCACCTTAGGCACTGAGCCACTGTGCCCCTTGTCATTAGGTACAACAGTGTAAAATGCTCCCGTTTCAAACATGCAAAATCAAGAAGTAGCATCTGGACCTGAACAAGTCAACAGCCTTCTTGTATGAACAGAACTGATTTTTGGCAAGTGCTAAAAGTGATAGTCGCATCACCTTCCTTTTGGCTTCAACCAGCCTCTACCATAGCCATTTCTCTCCCAGTCTTTCCACTTTCCAGGAACACTATGTTTCCTGAGTTCCTTTCATAAGTGAATGAGTTCCATCACTTGCCACATATCCTAGTCTTTTTATTCCACTTTTTCTCCAGGTCATGAGAAGAGCAAAACTCCACTAATATGTCAAGGTGGCGCAGTGGTTAGAATGCAGCATTGCAGGCAAACTCTGTTGACTCCCAGCAGTTTGATCCTGACCGGATCAAGGTTGACTCAGCCTTCCATCCTTCCGAGGTGGATAAAATGAGGACCCAGATTGTTGGGGGCAATATGCTGACTCTGTAAACTGCTTAGAGAGGGCTGTAAAGCACTATGAAGCAGTATATAAATCTAAGTGTTATTGCTATTGCTATAAGGGGGGGTATGGGAGTAGAGGTAATTTTTGTTCTATGTTGCTTTAATAATATTTTGAAAGGTTCACAAAATAATGTTGAACTTAACATATATTTGTTTTTACAGCTTCCCCTATATTTGTCAGTGTTAATCAGTCAATTATTCCCTGTTCTAGAAAGTGAAGGTGTTGTTCAACAATTAATTTCAACTTGCTTGCGCTCCTGGATCTAGTTAGTTGCGCAACCACACCAAGGAGTCACTTCCTTCTCTCTGGGATTATTTCTGTCTTGGTATATTTGCATGTGTTTTTTCCACATTATAATAATATCGGAGATATCCAAAGGGTGTTGGGGAAAGAGGACAAATAAACGAAGAAGGAGAATTCCAAGAAGAATCTCAAAATCTCCCATCATTCTCCTGCATTATGGATGGATACACGCTAAAGGCAATAAGCAGCTCAACAGTTAGGTCTAACCTATGTGACAAAGAACTGACACCACAGAGTGAACATCAGTAATAGAGGCAACAAACTTTATGCCAGCATTATTTTGGATCAACACGAAAATGGGTGGATAAAACTTTAATTCAGTTGTGGTGAAAGGACTCTCTGATTTCATGACAGGATACAGTAAGGAATACACATGGGTACCAAAATATTTCCAGACACATTTATGGGACTCTTAAATTAAACTGATTTAGTTGTTGTTAAAATAGTGGCTGACACATGAGATGACTGCTATGTTTTGGGAGACTTTTAAATAATAATGCCAACAGATTTTGAATGAGAATGCTAAAAGCTTAGAATTGTACCAAATTTTAGGTGTGTGTGTGTCTGTGTGTGTGTGTGTGTGTGTGTGTGTGTGTGTGTTGGCCATTGTGTGAAAGCCAGGTAAGGCCTGATATCTGGAAAAGCTGTAAGCCTCTGATTTAAGTCTTTCATAGAAAGGCAGCTTTATGACTTTGGCCCAATCATTTTCTCTCAGCCCAATTCACCTCATTGGTTGTTATGGGGAAATGGTTGTTATGGGGAAAATGGATGGTTGTTATGGGGAAAATAGAAAGAAGCCATGTTGGATATGTTCATTGGATACAGGTTATTTGTAAAAACAATAAAGGCATGATACAAATAAGGAAATAAATAAATTTGCAAAAAACGTAAATTCATCGGCAGGGCAACATAGGCACAAAAACAACAAGTACAACAACAACAACCCTCAGTTGGCATCGTGCAAGCAGGAAAATTATGCAAGGATAGCCAACCAGGCAAAGTCAAGCGCTTTCTCACAGAGCTGACTGAAAGGATTGCTAGAAACCATTAGATCTTCTAATTCAGTGTTTTTCAACCTTGGCAACTTGAAGATGTCCGGACTTCAACTCCCAGAATTCCCCAGCCAGCGAATGCTGGCTGAGTTGAAGTCCAGATATCTTCAAGTTGCCAAGGTTGAAAAACACTGCTCTAATTCATCCTAATTTTTAATTTGTATCTGCTGAGAAGTTCCTAAACTCAAACCACAATCCTTCCAAGTTCTCCAGAATGTCCATAAGGACAACTTGTACACAAAAAAAGTAACATTTTGCCTGATGTCTGAAAAACTCCAGAGTTCACACAACTTTTTGTGGTGTTTTAGTTAATCCTAAAAGAGCTGTCATCCAGCTATGCCATTTAATTTTCTCTCCATGGACCAAGTTGACTATGATTGACTTCTACAGGATTTATAAGGTGCTTTAGTTATACAAGGAGTAAGAACATTAAGAGAACTGCCTGAGTTATTTAACTATCTTCTTTTATCTTCCCATGCCTCT
The DNA here is from genome assembly GCF_051295495.1 of Thamnophis sirtalis. Classification (NCBI taxonomy): domain Eukaryota; kingdom Metazoa; phylum Chordata; class Lepidosauria; order Squamata; family Natricidae; genus Thamnophis; species Thamnophis sirtalis. The sequence continues at coordinate 22,803,428 of NW_028261389.1, read as the reverse complement.
AGAAAGTTAACAGAATAACAGAGTTGGAAGGGACCTTGGAGGTCTTGTAATCCAATCCCCTGCTCAGGCAGGAAACCCTATTCCATTTTAGACTTATTGTCATCCAATCTCTTTAAAAAAAAACTTCCAGTATTAGATCACCCACAACTTGATTAATTGTTCTAACTATCAGGAAAATTCTCCTTAATTCTAGCTTGGTTCTCTCCTTGATTAGTTTCCATCCATTGCCCCTTGTCCTGCCACCAGGTTGACTCCCTCTTCTTTGTGGCATCCCTTTAGATATTGGAACACTACTATCATATCACCTCTAGTCCTTTTCACTAAACTAGACATACCCATTGCAGCAACTGTTCTTTATATGTTTTACCTGCAGTCCACTAATCATCTTTGTTGCTCTTCTCTATGCTCAACTCTGTATTAGATAATGCAAGTAGATTATGAGTGGTAATGACCTTAGCATCAGGTTACAAGCAGAAAGATAGAAAATTAAGACAATAAAGAAGCAATTTATGAATTTCTTCTTGTTATTTTTCCCCCTTGCAATCTAGGTATCATTTCCCTCCCTAAAGTCATCAATATAACACTCTGTGAGCTGCCCACGACAGAAGTAATACTAATCTGAAGTGATGCCTGGTAAATGCAACATGTAATTTCAGACTGAAGGCACCAATTTGCTAGTCAGTTTGTAGTGACACTGCAGTATTACTGTAACAGACTTTCTGCACAATTATCTTCATAGATTAGCACGCTATTCATTCTGTCTGCGGGGAAGGGAGAAAGGAATATGATCAATTTGCTATTTCCATAATAAAGACGGTGTTCTCCCCTAAATCTTTTTGTAACACAGCTTCCCATATTAAATAAAATGAAATACATTCTGTGCAGAAAATGATGAGATTTGTGAAACTTTGTTAAGAAAACAAAAGATTGCATTCACTTTCAAAATCCAAATTAGAGAAAACAGAGAGGGAGGGAGGGAGGGAGGGAGGGAGGAGAAGGAGAGGAGGAGGAGGAAGAAGAGAGTAGTAGTGGTGTGGTGGTGGTAGTAGTAGTAGTTTGGCAAGGTTAAAAAAGAAAGATTTCATATTTTCCAAGAAGCATTTTTAGCTGATCATAAATTGTTATTTTTAAAGATCTATCTTGAGTCCCACTATTAAAAGATAAGAAATTAAATAAAGAATTTCAACTAAAAAAAATTCTGGCAATATTATTTTTGAAACACAGAAACAGATTTTGAATTTCCCTACTCCTCGCTTCCATTTGGAATAAGGAAATAAAATCCGTAGGAACCCTGCTGAATTCATATATTGCATCAAGCATAGTTTATTGACGATGGACTGTTGAATTAAGAAAAAACTGGCTCAGTTTCCATATCACACTATGTTCCAAATAAGGGCATATTTTAGGCCAGAGGTCTGAATTACAAGTAGCATGCTATGATTCTCAGTTAAAAAAATACTGAGTGGAGCCCATTTAAAATATATATTTTATTTTACTTACATTTAATTTTAAGTTAAAATTCAATTTGATTACTCTCCATACTAGTTTTTCCCTTCTGGGTCATTATAAATTCCATAATTTGTAGGTATCTAGGGGCCATATCCAAAGGTTTGGCATATAGAGCAGTTGGAGTTCAAATTGGCATCCTCAGGTTTAACTTTGACTGGGGTTTCCATATCCTGCAGCTAAATCAAATCATTATTTATTTATTTAATTGGATTTAAAGGCTACCCGGCTCCCAAAAAAACTCTGAGTGGGTTACATTTTAAAACTAAGAAAATTGAACTTTAACCTCCCTTTTATACGTTCCATCCTGATTTTTTTTTTTACCATAATCTGTAGGACATCCAATAGCAACCACGAATATATACACACTTTATACTTTTAGGACTTGGAAGTTATGAAATGGGGGAGCAAGAGGTCAAAAATACAATAGAAAGAACAGGTCAGTGGATAAAAAAAGCCAGATTCTGAAGATGAAACTCAAATACTTTGGCCACTTAATGAGAAGGAAGGACTCACTGGAGAAGAGCCTAATGCAGGGAATGATTGAGGACAAAAAAAGAAGGGGAGGACAGAGAATGAGGTGGCTGGATGGAGTCACCGAAGCAGTTGGCGTGAGCTTAAATGGACTCCAGAGGATGGTAGAGGACAGGAAGGCCTGGAGGAAGGTTGTCCATGGGATTGCGATGTGTCGGATATGACTTCGCAACTAACAAAAACAAATCATTACAGTTTTTCTCTTCACAATCATGATTCTAGAAAAAAAGACAAACATACGAGACACAAAATTGCTTTCCAGAACTCCAATTACCTGTATGATCAATTGATCATTATTTGAGCTGAAAAGGTTTTCCAAATTTTATTTTGTTTCACAATACCCTTTTACATTTTTCACAAAGATCATAATTTGCCAAAGAAACCAGTTTTCTGATTAGAGAATGGAAAAGAAATTAAGGGGAATATCTCCATTTATCATGTATACATACTTCTCTGTATCAAAGAGGAAAAGGAGTATTTTCTTCCCAACAAAAAGAAAACATTTTCTTAGCATATTCCAATGCAATTTTAAAACTTTTTCACTTTCAGCTTTTACATCATCCTAGAATAACCTCAATATTAAAATCCTGTTGAATTAGACAAAGGCTTTAAAGTTAGTCATTCCTGTATCTGCTGAAATGCCTTCTAATTGCAGAAGATCTTTATCAAAGCTCCATCAGAACTGGGATAGAAATTCCAAAGAGCTACTAGATGGCAGGAAAGAGGGTTTTGGGGGGCATCTTTATGGTTATTATGACCACCAGGGGGCCAATATAATCCTAATTGGGACTTCTCATGCAGAGGCAGCCAGATTTTTATTCTATGGGGTTCAAACTTCAATGGTTGTTAACTATAAAAAACAGTCGTAATTCACTATTTTCAGTGCCATTGCAACTTTAAACAGTTCATTAAATGAACTCTTATAAGTCAAGGACTACCTGTACATTTAAAGGCGCTAATAGTGAAATGTCCTTCATGTACACTCAATTCTCTTTTTTAAAAAATCATAATAAACACTAGAAGAATATTAGAAGAATTCTTCTAATACACAGTAATTAATTAATTAATATTAATAATAATGTTATTTGATATTGATCATCATTAATTAATTGTAATAAATAAATAACAATAAAAGAAGAATTCCCATCTTTTGAAGATTGGATCAAATCATTTAACCTAAAAAATAACGCAATGTAATTGATCATGGTGACAGGAAAAGTCCATCCTTAGGGTCAGAGAATAGAAAGAGAAACCCGGAAATAGAAGGAAACAGATGTTAAAAGTCAAGGAAATTTAAAGAGAGGGAGAGCAAAACTAGCTGGATATTTGATAACCATAACATAAGAGAATCCCAAACACACTTATGCATATAACAAACCTCAGCAAGGACCAACTTCTAACAGGCAGCAGATGTTCACTTGTTTTCCTATAGCTGTTCCTTGCGCAGATAATGCTGTGACTTAGCTATAAAGTAGTTTCAAGTAGTCCCAAAGTTGCTTTTTTTTTCCCCAGGAGGCTTTCTTGTTTTTTCTATTGAAGACGTTTCGCTTCTCATCCAAGAAGCTTCTTCAGCTCTGACGGGATAGTGGGATTTCATTATCCTGTCAGAGCTGAAGAAGCTTCTTGGATGAGAAGCGAAATGTCTTCAAAAGCAAAAACAAGACAGTCCAGTTGCCTCCTGAAAAAAAGCACCTTTGGGACAACCATGACCTGGATGACTGAGAATCTCTACGGACTTTTAGATTCAAGTAGTTTCAAATGACAATATTTATTACTATTTATAGGGCCCATGGCAAAGCAGGTCCCGCCTAATCAGGTTAAATTGGGTATATTACAAATATGTAATTTGATGGTTGGAGTCCTTTTTTGGAAGGGGAAAGTGTGATTTTGGGAGTGGTGGGGAACAAAGAAAAGGTAAGAGCTGAGGTGGCGCAGTGGTTAGAGTGCACTACTGCAGGCTACTTCTGCTGCCTGCTGGCTGCCTGCAATTTGGCAGTTCAAATCTCACCAGGTTCAAGGCTGACTCAGCCTTCCATCCTTCCAAGGTGGATAAAATGAGGACCCAGATTGAGGGCTGGAAAGCACTGTGGAGCAGTATATAAGCCTAAATGCTATTGCTATAATGTTTGGAACGATGTGGAACTGAGGTTGGAAATACCTGTATTTTCAAGGATTGGGGGTTGGGTGGGAATGGGTTTGGGACATAGGTTTTCTTTAGAAGAGGGAAAATTGTTTAGTCACCACTTTTTGCTCTGGAACTTACAAAAAGGGGTTAGATAGAGACTACCTGAAATTGTAATATTTAATATTAATATCAATCAGATATTACCAATGTTTCCTACTGCATTCAGCTAATGCATGAATCAATACATAGAAAATATGTTAATTCAATCTAGCATATTTCTAGTCAGCTGCAGAAAGCAGCTGAAGAAATGCAAAGCCAAACAAAGTTTCTCTTCACTTCACTGAAGGTTCTGCTTTCTATAACCATTACATACAAATGAGTTTCCATGCTTTCGGCAACTGGTATTTCAGCTTTCACTTTGCACAATTATTGACAAATAAATGGACTCTTGATTCCCATTAATGCTACCCTAATTTATGTACATACCTGGAGGAAAAATTCCATTCTGACTATATACTTATAACTATACACTCACACAATCTGGAACATTTTTTAAGCTACAGCAACATTAAATTGTTGCTTAATTCCATTAGCGATTGCTTCTAGGGATTTAGTATTTCTTAATAAATTAGACAAGCATTCTCATTTGTATTCAGACTTTGTAAATAGAATGTGCATAATTTAGGGTGGGGAAGGGGGGATTAGGTGATAGAATACATGTTCTCTCCTTACCCATGCTATATTCTGTCATTTAATTCTGTAACACACAGGGCTGGTTCATGATTTATTATGTGGCTTGTTTGGTTTTGATTTAACATGTTGTTTGAAATTAAATAGTTATGGTTTGGTAAAATAGACCAACTTCCTTCCTTCTTCTCTTTAAGAAGAACTGGCTTTTTCAGCACATTGGTTTATGATTATACTTTTTCTGGCTCCCCCCCCCCCGCCCCCAAGGGATGGGGTTTTGGCAAAGTTATTGTTATTGGTTTGATTTTTCCTTCCTTGTTCTTGTTTTAATTCCAATCATCTGTACTCTGTAAATCTCCTACAATTTCAGTTCAGGTGATGTGATCTATATAGCAATCACATAAAAAAATATAAATAAGGCAACTGCTTAAAGAGGCAACAACCATTTTTCTAAGTTTCTAACACTTACGAATAGCTTTGCAAGGAAAAAAGCTGCTGCAACAGGTTGAGGTTTTGCCAATCTCGGAAAATGTCATTTCAGAATAACTGATGCTTATAGACTCAACTGTCTACATTTCCTTGACCAAAGACATCTGTAGATCCCTAAGGAATATGGTGATTAAGTGCGGTACTTGGAGAAACTAAAGAGACCTATTCTTAAGTGTGAAATAACTAAAGTTCAGATTGAGCATTTATCGCTTTTCAAATTTAATTCTGGAATGACTTTACAGAAATATGAAATTGCACTGTATTTCAGAAAACACAGGCAATATTCAGTGTTTACTGTCAATATATATACATAAAACAATTTAACCTGACCAATCATTGTAATAATTACGATGCCTAAGTCAGTAGTATGAAATATACTTTGCCTGACTTATAATATGAAACATCCTATTTGCTACAAATATTTCTGCTTATAACTCTCTCCTTCAAAGCAAAATCTTCAAAAGATTTTGAATTCCCCTAAAACGACTAAAGCATTTCTACATCATCAGAAAGTTTACAGTTTGGGGCAAAAGAATCTTATGGCTAAAAAAACCAACAATACTATTATAAAATATATCTTAAAATATTTAATTTCACACACAGCTTTGAAAACTGAGAAAGTGTTAAAATTAAAATCCTGTGCACAATTCTCAAAGATTCATTGATAGGACAGGGATCTTAAGTTATATACAAAAATATGTCTTTTTTGAACTTATAAAATGCCATTAAAGTGGAGGATACAGGATTTGGCTGGAATGCATTTTAGAAACTCTATTCATGATCCAATATCCTCTCTAATAAAGTTTCATCTTTTTGAATGCTAAACTAAATTTACATATGCCCTTTATTTTCTAGACTTTAAGTGGGTGTGCTGAGTAACACTGAAAAGAGCAAAAACTATGGCAGGTGTGCAGCTACAGTATGTAAGTAAAGGGGAAGGGAATAATAGAAATATTTGTCAGTCAAAACTCATCTTTGAGACTTTACCCTTCATCTTGACAGACAGAGCATATTCCCATTGTTTTGATCTGATGAGACGAACTACAGAAACTTGACAATCTTCACCCTTAAAATGGAAATCTTCCCAGTGATTCAAGCAAATATTAAATGTTGCTTTATAAAAAGTGATCTTTCTAAAAAAAAATGGAGATTGGCATTTGCTTTCCCTAGGAAAGAATCAGTGATTTTGTTTTGTTTTATTTTATTTTTGTACAAAACTCCTTTGCTTGTAACACAGGCTGTAAAGTTTAGAACATATATAAAGAAATCAAGGTACTTTGCTGTTTTTGGTTTTGGACAGGCAAATTATATCTATTTGCTGCACTGGCTTTCGTTGTGTGCCTGTGAATGCACAATAGTCTCTTTCACCTCTGCAACTCTTCTTCCAACTTCTGTTTATACCGCAGTCTCTCCTGATACATGCAGACTTTTCAGCAGCGTATTGATTCAAAAAATTGTAGCTTCTATAGTTCTGGGTGTAAAGTGCTTTGAGACTACATGGATGTCACTAAATAAATGCAATCGTTCCTGGGTGGTTCCTTGACAAGATCATCTCTCCAAGTATGACATTCGGTTTCTTTTAATAGTAAGAGAAAAGCTGTTTTTGTTGCTGAATGGTTCACTGAATAATAACCTAAAATATAAAGTATAGCTGGACACCCGTGCTTTGCAATGAAACTATGTGATCGGGCAATGCAGGAGAAATCCAGTTCACTCTGGTTCAATCGGTTGGCTCAGTGGTGGTCAGTGACTGAAACACATACCGTAAGGGAATATCGCTGCCACCATCTTGATTCTGGAAGCAGTTCCATAGTGGAAGGTGTAAACATCTTGGTGAGGTACCAATGTTTAGTACTGTAAGGAACCCCAGATCGCTCCTGAGTGAAGGAGTGGAACGTCTGCCAGCTTGAACTGAGGTAATGGAATATGGAGCAACTGGCAGCTGGAACAGAATTCTTTTCAAGTGGGGAGGAGGAGTAGAATGTCTAACTGCTTAGCATCAGAGCGTGTTAATATAAGGCAACTGGCAGCTGGAATGGAGTTCTTTTCAGATGGGAGGGGGAGTAGAACTCCTTAGCATCAGAGCATGTTAATTACTGTATAAGATATACTAATGATCTGATAGTCAAATCCTTTCTTAGCGAGCACCTAGAAGTCAAAAGGAACATATGTGCCAAATTTCAAGTTTGTAGGCTTTACGGTTCTGGAGATCTTGTGATGAGTGAGTGGTATTTGCCTTTTATATAGATTAGAATAGAGGGGACGATTCACAAAAATCTTTGTTTTCATTGTTATCTATAAACCCCATGGAGTTCCAGAGATATATCTGGGGACTATAATTGCTATGGTATGAAACCTACAGAATCAGACTAAATTATGATGGAGAGGATGCTTGAGTGTGTGGCCTCTCTGCTGGTGCATATAACATGAAATCATGGCTTATCATTATGTATGAATTTGACCAAAGTATCACTGAAGTAGGGGTAGGGAAACAGCCTTGTAATATATATTTGTTTTCAGACAGTAACAAGCTCAGTGAAGGAAGGGAGACATATTCCTCCAGTCATGGTCATTCACATAGATGAGAGATGAGAGTATACAACTTTTGGGAATCAAGAGCTTCTGGGTTGTTGAACAGCATGCTACATGTCATACTTCAAAAACTGATGGATTAAAGTTAGAAAAGATGGTGAGGCCAGAACAAAAGAAAAGTCTATGGAGATACTCAATCATCCAGGTCATGGTTGTCCCAAAGGTGCTTTTTCAAAAGGCAACTGGATTTTATTTGTTTTTCCTTGAAGTTTTTCTTGGATGAGAAGTGAAATGTCTTCAAGGAAAAACAAAGTCCAGTTGCCTCTTGAAAAAGCATCTTTGGGACAATAAAAGAAATAGTTATTTCCTTTGCCTTTACATTTAATTACAATCAAATCCCTTTTAAATGTTTTGCTCCCAAATATTTCATATAGCAGGACCCTTTATCTGAATCAAATAGTGCAGAACTACATATGTGGATATGACGGGGCTAAACTGTAAGGATAATATAGAAATTTGATTTGCATTTACTTTGAGTTCTAACTTTTTGTAACATATGGTCTTATTATTGTTCGGTATTTTATACATTATACCTGATATGGGTTAATGGATAATCAATAAAGTAAAGTATGGGTATTTTTTCTTCCTTTTATGATATTAGAAATGGCTTGCAATAGTGGCGAATATCTGTAGCTCAAGCATAGGATGTAGGTGAAGATTCATTCTCTGAGCTTGTGGGTTGGTTTCCAAACATTTCATTACCAGGCTAGGTAGCGTCTTCAGTGGAGTTTAGGGGATGTCAGTGTTCTTCTATTTATAACAGCTTCAGGTGTGGGTATATCAGGTGAGGGTCTTGTGATGGGTCTTTTGATGGGTCATGTGTGAGTCATCAGTGAGTGTTTTGTGATAGGTTACATCAGTCAAGGTCCTTGGGAGGTGAACTGATAGTGTGGGGTGGGGACGGACTTGCGTGGGTTGGTTGAGAGTTGGTACTATCTCTGGTTGGCTGTGCAGTTGATTTGGATTCTGAGGGGTTTGTAGGATGGTTGTAAGTCAGTGTGTCTATTGATGGAACTGCTTGTGGAGTGTCAGGCTTTGATGAACTCCCCAGCATGGAGGGTGGTACCATGGCCGATGATTTTTGTGTTTCTCCAATCAAACTGGTGCCGTTTGGTGTTGATGTGGATAGAAATTAAGGATTTGGGATCGTGGCGTTTGACTGCCAGCTGGTGTTTGTGGATCCTGATTCTTAACTGATGTTTGTCCCATAGAATTGGGTTGCAATGAGTTACAGTTGATTTTGTAGATTACATTTTTTTCTTTCATCCTTCTGTATCTTGTCTTTGGTTCTGGATAATTCCTGGCAGATTGTGGCTGTGGGTTTGTGGGCTATTGCTATTCCTAGGGGTTGGAGGATTCTGGCTGTCATTTCTGACACACAAGATGTAAATAAGTAAGTAAATAAGTAAAACTACTGGGAAAAACTGAAAATGCAGGGACAGATTATGTATTTCACTTCACCGGCAGAGTTTACACTGATGCAAAAGACTCCCAGGTTTAATATTTGGAATCCATTAAAAGAACTGAGAATGGTTTTTATTGAGAACTGCTCCTAGCCACTTGATAGAGCAAACAGATCAATGGAACAGTGTTTATGCATTTGCAACAGAATGCATGCACTTGAGAAACAGGCAGACACTTCTGGCCTGTGAAAATATTATAAAGCATCTTCTCCATTTACAGATATAGATTGCACTGACCCTTCATCTGGAACTGATCCAGCGGTATTACTTCGTTTACAATAAAGATCACCAATGGGGCATTTATTTGCCCTCATCAAGATGGCTTTGATTTTGACTGAAATATGAATTTTATTAGTCACTAGTCAATAACCTGGCGTCGCCTGGGTATTTATTTACAGGGGGAAAATGCCCGGATCAAATGTACTTTCTAATGTTGGATTTTCCCCCTTACCAGAGGGAGTCCCCTTGTGGAGTACTGTGAAGTCGTTACCATGGCAACTCCACTGTGTGCACAGTAGAAGCCATTTTATGGCACAACACGCTGTATCTTAACAGAACATACACCCAGAGGGATGTTAGAGATGTCTTACCCCCACAGTATTGTTTCCAAAGAGTAAGTCATCTGTGTACCAAGTTCAGTTGAAATTGCTCGAGGCGTTCCATATTTATGCTGGAACACACACACACACACACCACCACCAACAACAACAACAACAACATTTTTATATATTAGTCATTTGAACCACGGTGGCGCAGAGGTTAGCATGCTGTACTGCAGGCTACTTCTGCTGCCTGCCGGTTGTCTGAAATTTGGCAGTTCAAATCTCACCAGGTTCAAGGTTGACTCAGCCTTCCATCCTTCAGAGGTCGGTAAAATGAGGAGCCAAATTGTTGGGGACAATATGCTGACTCTGTAAACCGCTAAGGGAGGACTATAAAGCACTGTGAAGCGGTATATAAGTCTAAGTGCTATTGCTATTTTAAACCATCCTGTTTGGCTCACTTTATCACAGCCTCTCCCCTCTCTCTCACCACTCACCCATTGTCTAAAACAAGAATGGTGGTCAGGATGCCTACTTACATGTTTTGAAAAGAAGTCATCCACCTCTTGAAGCAGCTTCTCCTGACATTGGGGGTTGGTAGCCAGCAGGTAACTACCAAAGGAAAGTGTGCTGTTGCTGGTTTCATAGCCAGCAATTAGGAACAAGGAGGCTTGTCCAGCTATCTCATCATCAGTCAACCACATCTGCTGCTTTTTTGGCAGAGCTTCAGGGAAATCATCTTGACTGACTTTGTCTGACTGATCCATGACGATGTCAGTGGTGGGAATCCGTGCATCAAGCATCAGCTGGAGAAAATCTCTGCGTCTCTGTAAAGCATATTGTGAAAGAAATTAAAAATCAAGGAGTCTGGTCGTATTTCTTCCAACTAAGAAAATATTTAAAACTATAAATATATGGAATCATTGAAGTGAGCTGCAGTTCATGGATGTTTACGCTTTTTCATAAAATGTGATAGTTAGAAATTTGACTACTATACTCCTAATTTTTTGACACAAGACATCTCTGCCCTGCAGAGGCAAAAGGAGTTACTAGTTGAACAGCAAGTTATTAGCTAGATCAGGGTGTCAAACTGGATTTCTTTGCAGGCCAGATTCGCATTGTAGTTTGCCAGGGACCACTTAAAAGGGGAGGAGATGTGACGGATGACTTCTACAGCACTTTGGCTGCACAAGCTTCCCTGCGCCCTGTTTTGTGCCTGGATGGCTTCTTGCAGTACTTTACTGGCCAAAACAGGGTGCAGGGGAGCCCAAGAAACCATGGGTCAGTCCTTTGTTATTTCCAGGCCAGCCCCACGGGTCAGATTTAAGCACCCCACAGGCCGGATTCGGCTCACGGGCTTGAATTTGACACCCCTGAGTTAGATGAACATAATTTGCAGGTAGTCTTCAACTTACAACAGTTCATTTAGTGACCATTTGAACTTACAGTGGCTCTGAAAAAAGTTACTTATGACCATTTTTCACACTTACGACCATTGCAGCAACCTCGTGGTCCCGTGATCAAAATTCAGACACTTGCCAACTGACTCATATTTATGATGGTTGCAGTTTCCCGAGTTGATCACTTTTTGCGGCCTTCTAACAAGCAAAATCAATGGGGAAGCCAGATTCACTTAACCGTGTAACTAACTTAACAATTGCAGTGATTCAAGAAACAATGGTGTTAAGAAAGGCCACGGTGGTTAGAGTGAAGTACTGCAGGCTACTTCTGCTGGCTGCTGGCTGCCTGCAATTTGGCAGTTCAAATCCCACCAGGCTCAAGGTTGACTCAGTCTTCCATCCTTCTAAGGTGGGTAAAATGGGAAACCAAAATTGTTGGGGGCAATAGGCTGACTCTGTAAACCGCTTAGAGAAGGTTGTAAAGCACTGTAAAGTAGTATATAAGTCTAAATGCTATTGCTAAGTGCTATTGCTAAAATGGAGCAAAATTCAGTTAACAACTGCCTCACAGAAATTTTGGCCTCCATTGTGATTTCCAGTCAAAGACTACCTGTATTCTGACTGCTTCCATGTCTTTTCTACAGAAGACAGCAAACCCTCTTTTCTTCATTGCTACGTAATTACAGCCACATTTTCCAGCCTTCTTTTTTTAAAGCAGAGGTGAGTAACCCATAATCCGTATATCACATTTCTTCCCCAGAATTGGATCAGTGATTTGGTTTTGCATTATGTTTTATTACAATACAATAGCAGAGTTGGAATGGACCTTGGAGGTCTTCTAGTCCAACCCCCTGCCTAGGCAGGAAACCCTATACCGTTTCAAACAAATGGCTATCCAGTATCTCCTTAAAGACTTCCAGTGTTGGAGCATTCACAACTTCTGGAGGCAAGTTGCTCCACTGATTAATTGTTCTAACTGTCAGCAAATTTCTCCTTAGTTCTAAGTTGCTTCTCTCCTTGATTAGTTTCCACCCATTGCTTCTTGTTCTACACTCAGGTGCCTTGGAGAAGAGTTTGACTTCCTCTTCTTTGTGGCAACCCTTGAGATCTTGGAACACTGCCATCATATCTCCTCTAGTTCTTCTTTTCATTAAACTAGACATACCCAGTTCCTGCAACCGTTCTTCATATGTTTTAGTCTCAAGTCCCCTGATCATCTTTGTTGCTCTTCTCTGCACTCTTTCTAGAGTCTCCACATCTTTTCTACATTGTGGCGACCAAAACTGAATGTAGTATTCCAAGTGTGACCTTACCAAGGCATTATAAAGTGGTATTAACACTTCACGTGATCTTGATTCTATCCCTCTGTTTATGCAGCCTAGAACTATGTTGGCTTTTTTGGCAGCTGCTGCACACTGCTGGCTCATATTTAAATGGTTGTCCACTAGGACTCCAAGATCCCTCTCACAGTTACTACTATTGAGCAAGGTACCACCTATACTGTACCTTTGCATTTCGTTTTTCTTGCCTAAATGTAGAACCTTACTCTTTCACCATTGAATTTCATTTTATTAAATAGTGCCCAATGTTCAAGTTTGTCAAGATCCTTCTGTATCCTAAGCCTATCTTCTGGAGTGGTCACTATTCCTGCCAGCTTGGTGTCATCTGCAAATTTGATGAGTTTCCCATTTATTCCCTAATCCAAATCATTAATGAAGATGTTGAAGAGTACTGGGCCTAAAACAGAGCCTTGCGGTACTCCACTGCATATTTCCCTCCATTGTTATTATTGTTGCTTGGCTAACATTTGAACCTAAAACAGGTATGGGAAATCACAATACCCAGATACACGGGGGGGGGGGAATCCCCCCCCCATTTGATTCCACTCTCCCTAATGACTTTACTGCATTGTGGTGAGAAGCTTGGTGAGCTGAATATGTAACTATGAGGGAAATGTAAATACCTGTCTTGTAGGCGGGGGGGGGGGTGCCTAACTCTTCAAATAAAGTTCAGTAGTTCTTCTTTCTGGCTAAACTAAATGCAGTCTGGAGAAGATCCCATTTTTTCTTTCAATTTTCTTTTTTTCTGAAAAGCAGTCTAGCAGCTTGAATTTAGGATCAGATTCTAAATCTTCACAAGTATCCTTAACACTGAAGTGGGGAAAAACTCATGCCCAGTTATCCTCAATAAATGTATCTAGGCTGCAGCTGCAAATCACACTAACCTACGATTTCCTTTAATGTTGGTTTGTTGGACAAAACCAAAGCCACTCTTGCAGGCCACCAATGACTCGTGTATAGACTGATTAGGCATTTGGGGAGAGGGCATGGAAGAATATACCAGCAACAGACATCATTTTTTACAATATATTAAAAAAAATAGTACTGACATTAATAGTGGATAATAACATCCCTGTTAAGAAAATACATGTTCTCAAACTGTTAGGGTCACTCCCTAATTTACGTGGGTGAAAAGCTGATAAGTATGTGAGTAAATATAATGTCCCAAAAATTGTTAGAGACATCTCCAAAAAATTGGTACAAGTTGACAGCTATAATTCTGTAAACATTTTTTTTTCCTTATGGACATTGCAGCAACACAGAATTTTGCCACTGCATACGTAGTAGACGGGCTTGAGTCCTGGAGGAGAAAGCCTACATAAAAACTGTCTGCCCTGGGGGAGGGCATATAATCTCTCCCAAGATTACTCACCCATGTTATGCTAGGTCAAAAAACAAAACAAAGCAAAAACACCCACATTGTGATTTATCACAAAACATAGATCGAGCAACACTTCGCAGTTACCCTCTGTTAAACTTAGACTGCGCCTAGAATTGGGACAAAGCCTTTTTTTTGGCTGTATGCTTCTTTGAAACCAATACTGAAAATAACCCTTTAATATCTTAGATACATGTTGCCTTTTTCAATTAGGAGTGTATATCTCCTCTCTTAAACGAGAATTCTTTTAAAAGAATCCTTTCTAATAATATTAAGCTGGTGCTGACTCAGCGATGCATATGACATTCTCTTGTTTTCGGCTCCCTTCCCTAGAATCTGCCCACATGTTTTTTTTTCTGTTTAGCAATCACTTTTTATGACTTTATGAGTGAGAGTGACCTGACCTATTAGCCTTCAGTCCCCCATAATTTTATTTGTTTGTTAGATTCATATCCTGCCTTTCCTCCAAAAGCTCAAGTCAATTTACATTTTCACATTCCTTATGTTCAGCTGAACTGAAAGAAATATATCCCAGTGAGTTTCTATAGCTAACTACTGATTTAAACTGGGTTTCCAGATCCTACCATTAAAATTTATACACCAGGGATACATATGCTTATAGAATTTTTGGATGACAACAGAAGTGAGGTCCCTCTCTATTTTCTCCAATATGACACAAGAAATATTCTCCTATCATGTATTACAGTATAACATTATAATCTTTTGTTTTATTCCCCCCCACACAAACACACTATTGCCAATACTGTAATGTTTCTCCTTATTTCCATTGGCCAAGGTGATTTAAACAAACTTTAAAATGTTTGTCAAACACAAACATTGTTAACACTGTCCAATTTCCTAAAGACCCCTAGGAGTTATTAAAAACAATGAGAAACAATATTGCAGAGAAAACTATGATGTGTGTACATTAGATTTTAAAAATCTCCTGGTGGGGCGGGTGGGGGGAGTTCCAAAACTCATGTTATATAAATGACACAAAAAGTATTCAAAGGTGTTTATTGACAGGAGGGGGGGAGAATCAGAACTGGATATGTTTTCATGTCTTTTGGCTGATCCTAATAAAGCTAATATCCTAATAATGACCCTTTTCCATTTACCCATTTAAAACTGAATATATTTTAAGGGTGACTTGCATTTTTTGACTAGATGAACATATTCCATATACCATTTGTATACATATTAGATGCAACAAAGTATTTCGCTTCTTTGCCTATTTATAAGATATGAGATTTTTGTGGGTGGTGGTGGTGGTGGTGGTGGTGGTGGTGGTGGTGGTGGTATGTTTGTGTGTGTGTTTGTGTGTGTGGTGATATTCAAATTTTTTTACTACCGGTTCTATGGGCATGGTTTGGTGGGTGTGGCAGGGGAAGAATACTGTAAAATCTCCATTCCTTCCCCACTCCAGGGAAAGGCTAATGTAAAAACTCCATTCCCTCCCCACTCCTGGGGAAGGATACTGTAAAATCTCCATTCCCTCCCCACTCCAGGGGAAGGATACTGTAAAATCTCCATTCCCTTCCCACTCCAGGGAAGGATACTGTAAAATCTCCATTCCCTCCCCACTCCAGGGGAAGGATACTGTAAAATTTCCATTCCAACCCCACTCCAGGGAAGGATACTATAAAATCTCCATTCCCTCCCCACTCCAGGGAAAGGATAATGCAAAATCTCCATTCCAACCGCACTCCAGGGGAAGAATACTGTAAAATCTCCATTGCCTCCCCACTCCAGGGGAAGGATAATGTAAAATGTCCATTCCTTCCCCACTCCAGGGGAAGGATACTGTAAAATCTTTATTCCAACCCCGTTCCACGGGAAGGATACTGTAAAATCTCCATTCCCTCCCCACTCCAGGGGAAGGTTACTGCAAAATCCCCATTTCCTCCCAATCAGCTGGGACTCAGGATGCAGAAAACGCATGGGGCGGCGTCAGTCAGAGGTGGTATTTACCGGTTCTTCAAACTACTCAAAATTTCCGTTACCGGTTCTCCAGACCTGGTCAGTACTTGCTGAATACCACCTCTGGCTGTGTGTGTGCCTTCAGTGGTGACTCCTGGTGACTGCCTGGACTAGACCCTGCAGTTTTCTTGACAAGATTTTTCAAAAGTGGCCTTCTTACTAGGGCGAAGAGAGAGTGACTGGACCAAGGCCACCCATTTGTATCTAAGGTGGGACTAGAATTCAGTTTTTAGCCTGGTGCCTTAACCATTACACCAAACTGGCTCTTGTAAGATTCATTAATTTTGCTTTATTTTTATACAGGTTTCTCTAAATGCTTGCAAGGCTCCAAATAGCTCATAGGCACTCCTGAATGGAGTATGTATATATGTGCATGAGCTGATTAAGAGGCATAAGTCCAAAAAGTATTTAGAAGTGTCCCAACTGGATCTGTGATTCCTTAGATTGTGCCTACCGTTTCAGGTTTTTACCAATAATGTGTCTTTTACCAATAATAAGCAATGTTGCAATCTCACATTTTTCACCACCAGTTGCAGCTCAACTCCCCATTCAGCTCTTGCCCTACGCATGGAATGTTCGATAAATAAATATTAAGTTGCTTGAAAAAGCAACTTTCCGCAGAAATCTTTCTGACAGCAATTTATTAAAGCTGACATGGACCTTAAGTCCAGTGTGCCATGCATTGGTAAGTACATTATGGCATTAAGTTGTTTTCAGTCCTTGAAACTCTTGTGTAATTTGTCAGGAAAAATACCAGATGCAAACAAGGTTGATTATGCATCGTTATAACAGTTAAAAAGAGCAAAATAAATATTCCAAATTACATTCCTGATATCATGGTAGGAAATAGAGAGAGGGCAAGAGGCAGGAGGAAAGGGCAAATGAGATAAGAGCGTGAAGGAATAATTCATTACATAGGTCAAAGGACTTTATCAGATTATTGACACGGGAATGGTGAGAAACAAAGGAGCAGAAATATTTAACATACTGCCCTTTGATTCTGCATCTGGTTAAGTGGCATGACTCAGCTAGAAGGAAAGGCCATCCATAAAGTTCCTTGGGCAGGGGAAGGGTGTGTGTGTTCAACAAAACCAATTCTGGGCATTCAGTCTAAATTCTAAGGAAATAATTGACTTAGCCATTTCCAAGTCCTGCACTCCATTTCCCTGATAAACTGCATTGTCTCTTAACATCCTTTATGGATAGTCCATAATCGTTGAGGTAGCAGTGTTATAGGAATGCAATTTGGTGGTGGCTGGATACAGTGCTTACAATGGAAATACAATATCAAAGCATTAAATTCTAGTCAATGATGGTAATAAAGAATATTGATTGATACTACAGGAGCAGAGGTGGGATTCTACCGGTTTGGATCCATTTGGGTGAACCGGTAGCTCCGACTATGAGCTGGGAACGAACTGGTTTGCTCCGACTTTCAGCTGTGCCTGTCCGCCCACCCCTGCGCTATATTCACCTATATTTCCTTTTCTGAAGCCTAGTGGATAGGCGCAGCAGAGTGGATTGCCATGCCTCAGCTGTTTTCCTCCCCAGCAGTAATGCGAAAGGTGATTTCTCTGTAAACTGTGCATACTCACAAAGTGTGCACTCAGTAAACCAGGTGTTAAACCAGTAGGATCCCACCAGTGGTGGGTTCTGGATCTTGGTGCAATGGTACGGTGCAATGGGGCCGGGCATCCACCACATACACACGTGCAGCATGCATGCATGCATACTTATCAACTGCGATGCTCTAGCTGCTCTGCGGAGAGTCGCGCATGCGCCGTACGTTCAGTGTACGTGCGCTGAAGCCCCAATCAGCTCAAATACAGGTAAGGAGGGCGGGTGGGCCTTCTGGAGCACCATACCAGAATGGTACCTGGTGCTCCCAGCAGGCAACGGTAAGCCCGTATCGGGACGTACTGGTCGTATCCCACCACTGGATCCCACCCCTATAAGGAGTATATTTCTGCAATTGTTATGGAGGGGCACCATATTCCACCTAGTAGTATTGCAAATTTCTCATCAGAATGCACAAGACAACTATATTTGTGGCTATATGCCAATGGCCTAATTAAATTGTTTACAAAATAAGTTATGAACAAGTCTCACCCTTATGTAAATGTTTCTTTTCTCCACATGTTTTAAGCAAAAACCCAGAATCAACATGGCTCCACATTTTGCTTCATCTGGGAGGCAAAGACTACTGTATTCAGTACAAAGTCACATTATTAAATATATTCTGAACAATACTGCAAGTTCCTGGCATGTCCCCATCCAGATTTCATCATTTCTTAATTTCAGCAAAATAGCAAAACTATGGCTAATTAAAGCCTTTGAAATTATGCCCAGGAAAGAGGGAGCAAAGGAGTCATGTTGGAAAGAACATTAAAGAGTTCTAATAGTTCGTTTGTTTTTTCTGTTTCTTTGTTCATTCATGCATTCATTCGAATTTGTTGGTCATTTAATTTCAATGGACATCTCTAGCAAGTCTGATCTGATCCCAGAAAAATATATCCAATTGCAGTCAACAGCTTGCCCGGGTTAAAGATAGCAAGGCAGGAAGAGGAAAAGCTGGAAACAGAGATGTCAGTTATACAAATATTATGCAAGTGACTATAGAAGATAAGGCTGAGAATAGGTCAGCTATCAGTGATGTAAGGACAGCAGAATGAAGCTTAGGATTTAATTCTGCATTAAATAAACATATGACAGGACTCTACAGTCTTTAGAATGTGTTCTTTGTCTCTTTTAGGCTATTGTAACTGTAATAAAGGGGTTTTATACAGTATATTCAGATTGATTCTAGACTTTCAATGAGTGCATCGACTTCCAGAGAGGATGATATGAGCGGCAAGTCCCTTGACACAGTTCCACACTGAAACTTTGTTTTGATAGAAGATCTATAAAACATTTTTCCTCTTCTACTTTGTCAATGAGCCCACTGAACCAGCTTTTATTTACCTTTATGTGTATTCATGGGTAGTATATGACATGGATGTAGGGATTTTGACAGATACAGAGGGAAGGAATACTCATTGGGAATGGGGCATAATGATTTTACTCTCTGCACTTGCTTTAAAGCAGTGTTTTTCAACCTTAACACCGTTGAGATGTCTGGATGTCAACTTCCAGAATTCCCCAGACAGTATGCTGGCTGGAAAATTCTGGGAGTTGACATCCAAAAATCTCAAGTTTGCCAAAGTTGAGAAATACTGCTTTAAAGAAAACACTGAAAACAATGGAAGTAGAAAAATAATTTTGGAAGAAAAAAAATTAAAAGCCACACACACACATTGCACCAATTTTAATTTCTTTATTTGCTTTACTTGGTCACTAAATATTAACTTAGCTCCCATCTTCATGGAACATAAAACTGCTCTACTGGCTGAGATTCATCTCGGTCAAAGATTCAGTTTCTCACAGTGACCAAACAGATAGTCCTGGACTGTTTGCAAGCAGAACAAATACAGATCGTCATGAAAATACAAACCTAATGGAGCCTGCCCATTAAGGCCGCATGTCACAATGGCCATTTAGTAAAACAACCTTGCTTAAATGACCTTCACCCCTACTTTCCTGATGCAGCTGTTAAACAAAAACACACGTTGTTAAACAGAGCACAGGGTGCTTCAGGGTTGTGGGAGACCCTTGGAAGTCTAGCACAGGCCCAGAGCCACCTCTGCAGACTTCATTAAGGCAGCGAAATTAAGCAGTTTGTTTGTCCCATAGCTGCCATTTTGATGCACCCCCAAGTGGGCAGGACAAAATGGTGGCTGTTTCCAGGTTGCTGCCATGTGGCCCAGGGACAAATTGCTCAATTTTGCTGCTTTAACGAAGTTAAAAGAAAGCTCCTGAAAGCTCCTGCAGCAATGTGCAAACCTTATTAAGGTAGCAAAATGAAACAGTTTGTCCCCAGACCGCGCAGTGGTGACCCAGAAGTGGATGCTATTTTGTGCAGGTGAGATGAAATGGCAGCCACTTTTGAATTGCTGCTATGCAGCTCAGCGATGTGTGGCTTGTCTGCCTTCCCCAACATGAAGGGGAACATCTTGGAAGAGCTGGAGATCTTCAAAAAGGCAGTGGCGATGAGTGACAGGTATGTGAGGAGGAGGCACAAGCACTGTGGGGTCCTGGTGGAATGGGATGGGAGGCAGAGGAATCCATAGCATTGCTGTGGTCACTTTGTAAGAGCGAATGAATGACGACAGTGGTTGTGCAGCTGCTATAACTTTGAAATGGCGCCAAACACTTAAGGAAGATCTTAATATTATTCCTGTCCCTTGAGATGATGCCAAAAATGCTGTGAATGAAGAAAACTGCTGGAAAACACTCACTGCCCAATGGACCTAATGATGATGATGATGACCTCATAACTTCAAATGGCCATTAAGTGACTGGTCCTACTTCAAAGATTATGGATATTCCTCTCCAATTGTTGTTCCCTTGCAACCAGTGGTTTTTTTACTACCAGTTCGGCCGTGCTCCCGCATGCGCTCACACGCACAATGCATGCGCAGAAGCTCCCGCCGCCACTACTGTTTGTAACCAACATTTGGAGGAATACTGGGGTTCAAGACTAGAAGCTATTGATGGATTTATCCCTTATGGCTAGAATTATCATAGAATTATGCCCAATGCTTCAGATGTAAACGTGCCATAGATTTAATAAGAGCATTAGAAAAGTTAGCCTGTTAATTTCCACTCTCTTTCTTAATGATTTCTAACATGAGGATTGCCTTTGTAGCTGCTGTAAACTGAGCTTTCCCATTGTGCCCCCCAATCATTTTCCTGGTTAGAGATAATTCAGACCCCATTAATGTGTATGTAAAGTTACTGACTCTCATCCTAATGGGCATTAGTTTATCTTTACTTAAATTGTGTTTATTTGCCTTTTAGTTAGCCACCCAGTTAAAGAAATAGGTCTTTATTTTATAGCCTAAGGGCCTTACTAACTCACTGCTTGCCCCTAATCCAAGATTATTTGCAAGCAAGTTAAAAGCATTGATGCCATGACATATCTTTATGGAATCTTCTTCCTTCCGTCCATTGAAAAGGTCTGTTCATTTATTGCTATCCTTTGTTTTCTGTTAGCCACTTGTTAACAATTTGCAAAAGAGGTGGCCTTCTTATCCCATGAGCACTGAGTTTACTCAGGAGCTTTCAATGAAGAACGTTGTTAAAGGCTTTTTTGAAAATGAAATGTATAAGGTCAACAGGCTTCTCTACATCCCCATGTGGTGGTGGAGTCCTTTGTGGCCAGTTTGTTTACTTGCAGATGTTTCATTATCCAACTAGGTAATAACATCACATTACCTACTGGGATAATGAAACATCTGCAAGCAAACAGCCAAGCTCAGGGAGCATCAAGACTCCACAGTTCAACCCAGAGCTACAGATAACTTCAAAAAGGTTGGTGGGACAGATTTTCTTTTCCATGTTGATTTTCCAACAGCAAAGTGGACATATATATTTTCAATTACTGTTTCTGCCAGCTTGACTGGAACTATAAACCTATTGATCTATAATTTCCTGCAACATCCTTGAATCTCTTTTTAAAAATTAGTGTCACACTGCCTACCTTCCTGTTCTCTGGCACAGAGCCTAATTTGAGTGATGATACAAATTTTGCTCTGCTGGAAATTTCACATTTGAGTTCTTTCAGAATTCTTTGTGACACAGGTTCTTTTTTTAAAATCATACCCAATTAGACTGACCCAGGCTCAAGAGAGAGAAAAGCACTGGATCCTGGACCAGGGGGTAGCTCTTTTCTCCCTCTGGACTTTATCATCCCTCTGAAGTAAAATAATGCCTTTTTTTTGTCTGCTGTACTTCTCCATTCACTGGTTTCTGCAGCGCACCAAAAAAGATTTCTCTCCTCCCACACCTGTGTCAAGGTTATTACTTTATTGGCAGCTCTGCCGTGTTGATGCTGGAGGAATGGCTCCCAACGAGAGGGGAAGGTAGCATTGCAATGTTCTTAAGCAGTCTGCTCTTCCACCCTTGGTTGGGTGCTATCAGGTCTCCATTACAGTAGAGTCTCTGAAGACAATCTGGCATAATTTCCCTTCTTATCCCCATTTCTTTTAATTGTTTAGATTCCTTCCCTGAGGGAAAAAAAATCAATCCTGGCTCAGTACAATTTCTTTTCTATTAAATACAAATGCTTTCATGCCTTCTCTGAAGTCTCCATATCCGCTTCAAGAATCCTTTCATTCTGTTACTATTTCACTACCCAATTGCTTCCCTGCCTGATTTTTCTTTTTCCAATCCATTTACACAAATTGTCCCATGGTTTTCTTTAAGACTACTGTCAAACATCAAGCTTTTGGGAAAGGCAGATTTTTTTCCCCTTTGTATTCTTTCCTCACAAAATTGACTAAGGTTTTACAAATTCTTGTACATTACTGGGATGCTATGCTAGTCTCTTGCTGAATTTTTCAGTATTGTTTTCACTAATGCCCTCATTTTTTTAGAGGTCTCCTCTTTTGTAATCAAATGTGATTGTATTCCACAGTGCTGGGAATTTCTCATTCATGTGTATGCTGACAGTATTATGTTCAGTTTTCTTCAGTTGGCTGCAAATAGCAACAGATCATTGCCACTACTTAGAATTAAGTCTAGACTTGTCTCTTCCCACCACCTCTGCTTAGTTCTAAGGCACATTCCAAGAAGTAATTTACATTTGTGACCAGATATTGTCAATCATGATGATTCTACAAGGAATTTGGTCTTTCAATGTTTTCTAGTATATTAGATTTTATACCCTCCTTGATATAAAGTCAGCTGCTTCTACCAATGATTCTTTATCTTTCCTATAAAGTTTGTATCCCAAAATTTATTTATTTAATTTAACATGTCCCAGGGCAAGTCCTAAAATGATTGCATTCCACCGATTCTCCTCCTCCTCGTTTTTGTTATATCCACTATATTTACAAATTTTGTTTGCTATTTTTTACTCTAAATTCCCCATAGAAATCTTCTTCAAGGAACTATTCAGACATTGGCTTTCCTTCCTAGATGTGGGTTGTAAGCAGGGAACAATATTTCTTTTTAGGGAATTGAAGATAGTCTATGTTACTCACACATGGACTTTCATGCAACCTTCAAAAATATGTTCAGGTTTATTTCTGAGTTTTGAAGCAGACATGAACAAAAGTTTTATGTATATATATATTATGGAAAAACGATATTAAGTTCTTCAAAACCATAACTCAAGTCTAGCCTTGGGGCACAATCCAGACAAAATTAAGTGAAATCAATTGGGTATAAGCATTTTAACTGATGTACTGAAATTCCATTGATTTCAGTATCACTTAAATGCACTTAGCTGTCCCTGAACTCTGGCTTTAGTGGTCTGTGGTGGAGTTGTTTGGAATAAATCCCTGCAGAGTTGGGAAGTATGTCAGCAGAAAGAAGGAAAGTGACCCTCCCATTTTTGTTACAGAAATTATGAAAACAAAATTGAATATATTTTTTTCTTTCTTGACTGAATTTATAAAATCCCTGAGTGCTTCAAATTGTTGCCAGTTGTACTCAGTACTATCGCAGAAGATAGCAAAGTCCACACCAAACTTCCAGAAGGCAGGGATAAAAGACCAAGTTACATGAACTGTCTGCTTTAAGAGGCTTGGAGGAATATAATAAGCTGGGATAATCAGCAGTCAAGACTAAGTTCTTAAACTTCTGAGAGGGACCCAAAAAAAATAAAAATAAAGGACAATCTAGCTCTTCCATAAACTAGCTTTTCCAAATACAAATAGCTTTTGTTTTTAAGAACCCAACACATTTCAGAACCAAGAGCACGAGCTTCTTTTTCGGGGGTATTAATTGTGATAAATACTTTAGACATTCCAATTCTTAGAAAAAGAATCAAATCATGTATGAAAGGCTGTTATTTCAACAGATTGTTCCCGCTTATTCCCAGCATTTCAATGTGCAAAGTACTGTATTTTTCACACTATAAGATGCTATTCTAGGCGGCGGCCGTTTGCCACCGCTGATTGGCGGCAGTGAATGGACAGCAGCAAACAGGCAGCAGTGATCGGGCGGAGATGAATGGGTGGCAGTGATTGGGTGGCAGCGAATGGGCAGCGGCGAATGGGTGGCGACGAACTGGCGGTAGCGATACCAGCCACCTAGAACAGTTGATCAGCAATATTCTGGGAGACTGATCCAACTGCCAATCAGCTGCTCGGCAACGAAGGCTCCAGCATTTCCCGGTGGAGGCAGCAGATATGGAGGAGGCAGCCTCTTTGCTTCAAGTACGCTAGCCAGATGAATACCGGATGGATGCTGGGAGGCAGAGGCAGATTTTTTTTCTTGTTTTCCTCCTCTAAAGCTAATGTGGGTCTTATAGTCCAGAGCATCTTATAGTGTGAAAAATACAGTATTTATTATGCTTAATGCCTTGGAATGTGGAGCTTGCAGTTCCAAAGAATATTGGGAGGTAAGAAATATCAGCTGCTTGCATTTTAGAAAATTAATTTCTTTTTTTGCATGTTCTTCCTTTTTATCTCCTGTATCACAAGCCCACAGTACAAAGATGCTTTTTATAGTCGGTTACAGTTTCAAGTGCAACTCATTTTGGTTGATAAAAGTCAACCGAATGGAGCTGATTCATCACTGGAACTTCTTTTGACTGCCATAGTTTCCTTAGAGTCTAATATCTGAGCTACATTCATTGCTCTTTAAAACATGTCTATTTGACCTAGGTTTTTGTCCTTGGCTTCACTGAAGCCTCAACCTTTTCATTCAGGGCCACGAAGTGTCAACATGTGAAACAAAAAGTAGATCCCTCTTGTGACCTAATAAGTTCCTCAGATAACCTTAGAGCCAACCTAGCTTTTTTGTTGCTATGATCATAGGTTGGGATAGAAGCATTGATGTATTTGGGAAAGTCCAAAAGAGTTTTAGCTTCTTAATTCTGAGTAACAATAGCATATTAATGTGAGAAAATGATGGAGAAAATAGATTGCTTCCTGGAGCAAATCTGTGGTATATTGCTATACAATATCAAGCAAACATATTAAATAGGCTCTATGCTCTGCAAGTTAGTAGGGATATAAAATAAATTAGACTCATATGTACCATTTTTAAATATGTTGTGGGAAGGATGAGATATGGATAGGATCGGATCAGATGAGAAAGGAAATATAATAGAGAATAGGACAGAACAAAGACTAGATAGAATAGATTCATACCTTCCATATCTTTTTTTCACTGAAAGAAAGCCACCCATGTAGAACACTGTTCATTTTGCTCATTTACACAATAATTGAATTATAGAAATGTGCAGCAACAGCACTAAACTAAGAGAAATATCATATATTCTCTTTCCAGGAGTGAAGTATGAAGACAAAGCATTTATCACAAAATCAGCTGTTGCTGCAATCACAGAATGACTCTAGCCCAACATAGTTTTGCAAGAGAATAAAAAACTTTACTTTATGGTATTGTAGATAATAATCCCTTCCATTATTGTTTGTGACATAGGAGCTCTGGGCCATATCTCTTCTGTTCATTGGACTTTTTAATCACTGTCTGATTACCCAGGAAACAATTCTTCATAAATGGAAATAGCAAACTTTATGTCACATAAAGGACAAATACAAACCATGCAAAAAACCTGTAGTTCTCTTAGTAAGTGGTTTTCAGCAGTGGTTTGTCACTATTTTTTTCTGGGGGCTGAAAGAAAGTGTCTAACCGAAGATCAGGATAAGAAGCAATGGATGGAAACTAGTCAAAGAGAGAGGCAACTTAGAACTTTAGATGAAATTTCCTGACAGTTAGAACAATTAGTCAGTGGAACGACTTCTCTCCAGAAGTTATGGATGTTTGTTCCAACACTGGAAGCTTTTAAGAAGAGATTTGACAGCCATTTGTTTGAAGTAGTATAGGGTTTCCTGACTGAGCAGGGGATTGGACTAGAAGACCTCCAAGGTCCCTTCCTATTCTTTTCCGTTCCATTCCATTCCATTCTCACTCAACTGGCTTTATGTCCAAGTTGAGACTAGAACTCCCAGATTCCCAGGCTAAAGCCTTCTAGCCTGATGCTTTAATCACTACTGGCTTTCTGTTTTTATTATTAATTTCTATTAAAAGTATTTCTGTAATTGAAGAAAAGCAAGCACAGAAAGAAAAAAAAGAAAAGTGCAGAAAGGATAGTTAAAAAAAGAAAAAAATTACTTAACTAAGAGATGTCTGCTCCTTTTTATAGCAGTTACAAACAAAATCATTACCTCACTCCCTTCTTAACTTTACAATAACCCCTTATTCAGGGACGTGGCTCAAGGGATACGGTGGCTCAGTGGCAAGATGCTGAGTTGTTGACCAGAAAGGTCGGCAGTTCTGCAGTTCAAATCTCTAGCGCCATGTAATCGAGTGAGCTCCTGTTACTTCTATCAACCTAGCACTTTAAAAGCATGCAAAAATGCAAGTAGAAAGATAGGAACCACCTTTGGTGGGAAGGTAACACTATCCTGTGTGCCTTCGGTGTTGAGTCATGCCGGCCACATGACCACAGAGACGTCTTCGGACAGCGCTGGCTCTTCGACTTTGAAACTGAGAATAGTACTGCCTCCTAGAGTTGGGAATGACTAGCACTTATATGTGAGGGGAACCTTTATCTCTAATCCCTTATTCAAACTTTTTTCAATCATAAAATCCAGAAATTACCATTTCATTTTTTCCCCTATTTTCATCATTTTTATTTCCAAACTTCACTAAGTAAATAATATCCAACAAAACATAGGAATATAAAACATGGATACATCTTGTAAGCTAGTTCTACTTTTTTAAAAAAAGAAACATTAAATATCAATATTTAGGGGTGTTTTTTTCCTTCAAATTGGACTGATATCTCTCTTTAACTGGAATGTTTCTGAATGCTTTTTCAAAGAAGTGAATTTCAACTTCTATGCTTGAATTATTATATTTAGATATAGTACCATGCCTGAAAAGGAATCAGAAACAGAACTGAGGCAGCTATTCTCATAGATTTTCAAAGAAGACTTATAAACATCTTAATGTCTAACCAATCACTATTTCTTCCTCAATAAATTCATATATTACTAGTTAATTGTGGTTTATTATGTCACAACTTAAGGGGATGTGGTGGCTCAGTGGCTAAGACACTGAGCTTATTGATCAGAAAGGTCAGCAAATTGGCAGGTTTGAATCACTAGTGCCACGTAACGGAGTGAGCTCCCGTTATTTGTCCCAGCTTCTGCCAGCCTAGCAGTTCGAAAGCATGTAAAAATGCAAGTAGAAAAATAGGAACCACCTTTGGTGGGAAGGTAACAGCGTTCCGTGCGCCTTGGGGTTTAATCATGCTGGCCACATGATCACGGAGATGTATTCGGACAGCGCTGGCTCTTCGGCTTTGAAACAGAGATGAGCGCTGCCCCCTTGAGTCAGGAACGAACAGCACATATGTGCAAGGGGAATCTTTACCTTATGTCACAACTGAATGTATTTATATACCAATGAAGTTTACAATCCAAAGTAGTCATATTCATATGATATTGTAAGGCAAACCCAAATAAAAACTTAACAGGCTATGTAAATTAGGACATGCTAAATCCCACCATCTGCTTCTATTACAAGGAATATGCTGCATAACAATCAGGAAAAGGAAAGCTGAGAAAAAATAGATGAGGGAAACAACCATAGGAAGGCCAAATTTGAAAGAAGGTCATTCCGTGATTTTTTGCTGCTAAAGGAGGAAAGAAGATTGTGCCTCTCTGTTTCATTCACTCTATCAAAATGGATTCTGGTCTCAAATCTAATAGAGGAAGTGGTCATTGGATCTTTATAAACGAGTCAGTGACTTGTTCTGCTTCTGAGGGCATCAAACTACTTTGGAGGTAATAGAGGCAGACACACCTCTGTCTGGCAATTTACACCACAGTCTGCCTCCAAACATCTGCAAAGTTTAATAGTAAAACTGGCTCTGGTTGAAAGTGAAATCTTATCTCTCATATAATTTGTAGGCATTTTGCTTCTTCCTAAATGCTTTGTTTGAATGAGTTGGCAAACTTCTCCATGCACCTCAGCGGTTACTGCTTAGGTTTAAATTTCCATTAGGTTCCTTTTCCATTGAACTGCAGCAAAAAAGCCAATTAACCAAATTAACCATAACCTATGTGTGTTGGTGGGTTTACAAAGCAAGCAAATTCATAGCTCCATTTTTTATTTTTTTTTGGTAAGCTTTTAAAAAGCCACTCAGATGGAAGTGCCACTGCAGTCGATGTTCCTCCAGGGCTGAATCAAGAACAATGAATTATTAATCTGCATGACAATTTTCATGATATGAAGCAGTGAGAAAATCAAGGAGGAACTGTGTGTTTTAGAAATTCCCTGTTTGGGCTAGTTTACATTTGATTGTAGCTTTTATGAAACTCATTTAAAATTTATGATGGCTCTTATCTGAAAAAACATTTTTCATTCTTCTGCCTTATACAAACAATAGGCTTTACAAACCAAATGTCTGCAAAGTGTATAGATATTTCACAGGCAGTCACAGTGCTGATACAATGATGATGATTTAAAAGCTGCTATTTTAATCAAATATTTTTTTTTCACAGTGGTTTTACCAGGTCAACCAGCAGTCCAGCTACTGTAAACATATTTTCCTGGTTCATATATTTCCTCCCATCTGTTTTCTCAAATTAGCTATAGAAATGGTCTTATGTAGGAGTCTCATTAATAGCATCTTGGCTGATTTAAGATGTTGATGATTATAATGATGATGGTGAGGATGATTCTTAACACTTGAAGCTACAGCATAATCCTCTGGATGCATCTTAATGTGGGAAAAAGCAGAATGCTAATTAATTACACTTAATCTATATATACAAAAGTGGCTGTGTGTGTTCCAGCATAATTCTGGAACACCTCAAGCAATTTCAACCATACTTGGTACACAGATGACTTACTCTCTGGAAATAAATATTGTGCGGACAAGACACCCCTAACACTCCTTGGTGTTTGTGTTTTGTTATGATACAGCCTGTTGTGCCTTCAAGTGGCTTCTACTGTACTGTTGTAAAATGGCTTTTACTGTACAGTATAGTTGCCATGTAATGACTTCACAGTACTCCACAAGGGGTCTCCCTCTGGTAAGGGGAAAAATCCAACATTAGAAATTACATTTGGTCCAGACATTTTCCCCCTATAAATAAATACTCTGACAACGCCAGGTTATCAGCTAGTATAATAATAAATTAATAGGAATTCCTCGTATTCCAGAATCCTCTGAAAGGATTATTTATCTAGTTCTTCTTCCTTTCCCCTTAGAATGAACTTGTTCTGTAGATACAGCTTTTCAAAAAAAGAACAAAAAACAGCTTCTTGCAATTCTGCTTTCATTACCTCAGCTTTCACAGAAACAGAAAGGAACTAGCTATTTTTCTCGGGAGCAGATTTTAAGAAATCTGCACAGCCATAATATTCTTGTTGCCTTCTTCTTTTCTCTTTTGAAGAAATTTGAAAAGGGATGGGGGACAAATATATTGCTGGGAGTGCAGTATAGATTGCTGAGGGGGGAGTGACATATATTGCTGAAACAAAGAGGACACAAGCAACTTTGCCTCAATAGGTTAATGTCAGAAGTGACTACATTCAGGTTTGATTTCTGCAATGTGTTGGCTTATTTAAACCTTCTGAAATATGCCCTTTAAATCTAACACAGGTCCACATGAAACAATTTATGAAAGATCCATTTTCAGTAGTGCCAGTACTACTAGAATATTGGGTAGAAGGTGTAATTAAACTGTATTTTTTTAAAAAAAAACAATAAAGTACATTATTTTTTTAAAAAAAACCTAACCCACTTAGTGTCCTGGATTAAGAACATCCCTGCACCCTCATCTAGGCTGTGATAATGCTGCAAATGTACACCTTCGCCTGGAACAAATTGTCTGCTCTACTACCAGGCTCAGAAACGGGTGTGGGACGATTTACTGTTAATAAGCTCCCACTTTCTTCCCTCTAGTCAAGATGCCGAACATCTAATGTAAGCCAATTTATTTTGGCATCTGAAACACAAATTCAACAAGCACATCCTCTCCTCCCTGACTGAATAATTGACACAGCAAATTTTAAAAGTAAGAGTTTTCTGTCTTTTCATGATAATGCAAACCAGCTGTTTGAGGTGACCTGCTCGGCCTTTTAGCTGCTCCCTCCAGAATATGAACAAAAACCCAACACTGTTTGACAGCCCTTTCTTAGTCACTCTGAACAATATTACAAATGGCTGCAAAAATTATACTGGTCAGATTTCTAAACCTGTTGTCACCACTGATGGGCAGCTGTTTTTCCAGATGTTGTAGCCCTATCACCAGAGGCCAAAATTGTACCTAGCACCTTCTGCAGAGTTTTGACTTGGAACTAGGAGGAAGTAGGAAAGGCCTCTAATATGATTTATTTTTTAAAGAAAATGAACACGGTCTCCCAGCTTCTACAACATAGCTCTGAGCAGTTTACAGCAACAATAAAACTATGCAAGAAAAAAAGATCTAAAAAACCAGCACCCAATGTCCTAAAACAACAGTCCCCAATAACAACATAGCACAACTGGGCTTCAATACCAGAGCCAGTTTGGTCTAGAGATTAAGGCACTCATCTAAAAAGCGAGATGTTGTGAGTTCTAGTCCTGCCTTAGCCAGGAAAGTCAGATGGGTGATCTTAGGCCAATCACTGTTTCTCAGCCCAACTCACAACACAGGATTGTTGTCGTGGGGCAAACAAGAGGAAGAAAATGTGTTAGATATGTTTGCCGCCTTATTATTTGTAATAAGTTATTTGTAAAAATATTGCTTTCATTCTTGACCACATATTTGATCCTTGAATATTTATTTATTAATTAAATTTCTATTATCAATATTCAAGGACCAAATATATGATCAAGAATGAAAGCAATAAATATAAAATAAGTATCTTGAATAATGGGATATACAGAGATGGAGAGACAGAGAGCATAAATGCTTTGTGGAAAAACAGGTTTTAAATGGATGAAGTACTAGTTTTGGAAATTATTACCATTAACTTTGAAATGCAATTTTCATTCTAGTGTTAATGAGAACCTTTAACCACCAGAAAAACATTCTTGTAGTCTTTTCATTCATTCTTTTGCAATGAACATCAAGAAGAGCAAAAAACATCTAGAAGTCAAGGTTAAAGCAATCAACTGAACTATTTAGCATTTTAAATTGAGCAGCTATAGCATTTTTGAACAGTGTCCTATGCCAGTTTAGTTATCATTCCTATCATCAGCAGAGGTAGAATAATTTCAAATGCCAGAAGAAGAGAGAAAGAAAGTAACAGAAAAGGATTATTGAATTAATGACCAGTTTATGGGTTTTCCAGTAGTAGCCAACATTGTTAAGAAACAAACAATATTAATGTACATTGTTTAACCAACAAAAAAGCTTGTGTTTTAATTTCAACACAAGTTATAGCAATAGCAATAGCAGTTAGACTTATATACCGCTCCATAGGGCTTTCAGCCCTCTCTAAGCGGTTTACAGAGTCAGCATATTGCCCCCATCAACAATCCGGGTCCTCATTTCACCCACCTCGGAAGGATGGAAGGCTGAGTCAACCTTGAGCCTGTGAGATTAGAACCGCTGAACTGCAGATAACAGTCAGCTGAAGTGGCTGCAGTACAGCACTCTAACCACTGCGCCACCTTGGCTCTTCTTAAGTTACATAACATAGGACCGTTTCATGTGAGTTAGCAAAATAACTGTTGCAAATATAATATAAAATACTTACAGAAAAACAAATACAACTAAAAATTGCCCTAAAATATATACACTTTAAAGAACAAAATGCTTTAAAATCCTTTTCTTTGGCCATCTGTCAAGGAAACAAACATGAAGACAAAATGTGTGGATCACCTTTTTCTGTAATGCCAGCATAGATTTGCTCATCCAATGTTGTACAATACTTCTTACAATTATACTGTTCACCTTAAGTTTCTGATAGATTCCTTATGTTAAGGATATAACTTTGGAGAATGTATAGATTTTTTTCTTTTAATGCTGTTTTATGATGTTAGTATAGAACATAAGCAGTACATTATATTATTTAGCTACGGTAGTTTTTTATGCAGTGTTGAATGGAGTTTAATAAAATTCTTAATGTTTAGATAACTTAAATCTTTAAAGTTAAAGGAAAAAAAGTTTACATCAATATTTAGTATGATTTCTGAAATGTTAATGTTAATAAGCATAACATTGTTTAAACTTACAACTCCCGCTAATTGTTTAATTCACATATGTATCCTCAACAGCAGTATGTCTACTGTAGAATCAGTCTTACAATCCTATAAATTTCTACTCAAATATAGCAATGTTAAGACAAGGCCAAATGAAATCAATT
This sequence comes from Thamnophis sirtalis, assembly GCF_051295495.1. Classification (NCBI taxonomy): domain Eukaryota; kingdom Metazoa; phylum Chordata; class Lepidosauria; order Squamata; family Natricidae; genus Thamnophis; species Thamnophis sirtalis. The sequence goes on along the minus strand of NW_028261389.1, from coordinate 22,771,009 downwards.
CATTTTTGAATTTTTGAATTGTATCTCTAATATAATTAAATTGTTAGATATATAGAATGAAATTAAATAGTTCTTTAATCTGATCCAGTAACACTTAAAATGCCTTACCTCATTTGGATCCTGCTGGTCTCGCAAGGTAATCATATTCTTGATGAGACTGATAAAAAATCCATTCACTTCATCTCGTTTCTTATTTGGCAAAATGCGAAGTAGAGGGATCATTATATATGGAAATGCAACTTTAATAGAATTTTGAAAGAGCAACATTAGCAGTTGTTCAATTATCAATTAATGCAATTAATCCCAACTCTTAACATCAGACTATTCTTTCTTCTAAATTGAGCAATCTACTCTTCTTCCTTTTTAACTTTTTTAATGATCTAGCTTATCTTCTAAAAAAAAGGTAAGATAATTTCAGTAAAGAAATAATAATTAAAGGTTGTTCCAATTGATAACATTGTCCAAAACAATTTTGCTGCATTAGATGCTGAAACACATTTAACGCATGACAAGAAAGACTTTAAAAAAAATTCCTAGAAGTTGTGATGTATGATGGCTATAAAACATGATTGGGAGGTTACGAATTCATACCCATTAACCTGTCTTGCTCTGAAATCCAGTCTGCCTCAATCACCAATATCTGCATATTCTTCACAAACAATATTTACAGAGTCCTGAAACAATTAGGTCTGTCTTATGGCTGTAGCAAGGTTTTGTGTAAATGTACCATTTAATTAATGAACCATGAAGCAGAAGGACAGTGGAGACTTTTCATATGAGAAATTTGCCCTGAAATATTTGTCCTTTATAGCAACTATCTTGCTAGTGTTATTATTCATATCTTACTTATGTTCACTGCATAAATTTAAAAGCTTAATCACTGTTTCTTATGTAAGCAGCCAGTACTTTAAAGCGAAGAACAATGAATTTCTGTTTTACACAGTGGCTATTGTAATATAGTTGGATTCAAAATAAAAGTAAATAAAAATTTAAAAATATATAAAACTGCTTCCTTATACACAGAAAGGAAGCTTGTAGTTCAATACCATTCATTTTTACTCGGAAGTAAGTCACCATGGGAGGCATATTCCCATGAAAATATTAATAAGACGTTATTATATTTTAGCCACACTGAAACTGGGACATTCAAGACGGAAGTTAGAGCAACAAAGACACCAATATTACCACTTGCAAAAAAACAACATAGTAGATATTCACTGTTCATTTTCACTGCCATTTGTTAAATAAAATATAAAGTAGCATTGTTAAAGAGTTATTTTCTTTTATCTTTATTTCAAATATTTAAAGTTGTGGCATAATGCTACTTGCCTCAGTTACAGTATTTGATGGTATACCCTTTTCTTTTTGGTGATTTTATATTGGCTACATCCAATCAGTACTGCTAATTAAAATATTCTTAAAGATTGGGATAGAGCTCTATAAGGACAAATCCGGGGTGGGTGGGTGGGGGAATCAGTTCAGAAGTTGGCATTCAGGAACAACAGGTAGTCCTTGCTTAATGATGGTACTGGAGTCTGGAATCTCTGTTGTTAACTGATGGAGATGTAAAGCATGATGTCACATGATTGTGTTGCTTAGCAATGCCCATCCCAGCAGTCCTTGTTGTCATCATTAAGTGAGGATTGTGGGTCATTAAAGAGGATCTCTTTGCCTCTTCCTACTGGTCTCCAAGAAGCAAAGTAAATGGAAAAACTGGCAGGAAGTTGCAAGTCCTGAGCGATTAGTATACAGGCCAGTGGGTGGGTGAATGGCTGCCTCAATGCAGTCAGAGGATGGCCATGGGGGAGGGAGGAGTGTGCAGATGACAGCTGCCACACTACACAAACACAGATGAGGGTAAGTTCATGGCTGGCTGCCACTTCATTTTACAGACACAACCAGCTGGACAGGCCCTGCCAAGTGCAGGCAAGAGTGCTGCAGGTGGCCACACATGACACAGTGTAAGATCCCTGGGATCCCGTGTCCCACAGTCATGCCCCTTAAGAGAAAAAGCAGCGGGAGTAACCTCAGACCCTCGGTGCTGACTTTCCTATCAACTTTGCTTGTGGAAAGCATTCAAAGAAAGTCATCAATGAAAATCACATGACTGTGGGACCCTGCAACTGTCTGTCATACTTGAGAGCTGGTCGCCAAAGGCCCAGGTTACAATCGAATGACCACAGCGGTACTGGGACAGTCAGAATTTTGAGGACCAGTTATAAGTGCCATTCATTCAGCACCATCACTACCTGAATGATCACTTAGAATGGAGGAGAAATTTCCTGACAGTTAGAACAATTAATCAGTGGAACAGCTTGCCTCCAGAAGTTGTGAATGCCCCAACACTGGAAGTCTTTAAGAAGATGTTGGATAGCCATCTGTCTGAAACGGTATAGGGTTTCCTGCCTAGGCAGGGGGTTGGACTAGAAGACCTCCAAGGTCCCTTCCAAGTCTGCTATTGTATTGTATTGCATTGAATGGGTAGTATTAACCGAGGACTATCTGCAGATCTCAGCCTATCTTGATCCTGCAGGTTTAATTAACCCATATTATGCACCCAGTAACCTATTTTGGAGCAGAAGAAAGAAGGCAAGTAGAAAGCATTCCTCAGATCACAGAAAGCTCCTTCTCCAAATATGGATAGGATTTGAGGAATGGTAGTAACAGGAAATTAATGTATTACATGCAATTTCAGTCTACTGAACAGAAGACGTGGAGAATGGTTGTTTGCAGCAAAGGTCATTGAATGCTGTGCTTCTTACAATTATTAAATCAAAGAAAAATAACAAGATTTTGTGGAAATTTGATATCTCCCAAAGGTTTCCGAACTTTCCCAGAAACTTGACACCTTGCAGAGCAACTAAGAGGATGCTTAGGCATCTCTAAATGCAAATAGACATGCAGTCACATCCCAACTAACAGCAGAAGAGCTAAGAATTTTTTGCCAGCTTTTGAATCTTTCTTACTTTCCTCTGATATTTCTAAAATGTTTTGAACATCCATTTAAGTCAGTGGTTTCCAACATGGGGCCCATACCCCATGGGGGGGATTTGATTTTTAATGGGGGCTATTTGAACCTTTTTTAAACCAAATTAATGGCCTTTTAGGCTTCCTCCGCGTGAGTAGAGTTCACTTTTTGAGTAAATTAAGAATTATAGGGGGGGGGGCAATCAGAATTTTAAAGATGCTTAGGTGGGGCATGGCCCCTGATTTAGATTAAATGTGTAGAAGGAAAAGATGCAGTCGCCAATGTGAGATATACTTACCAGCAAGGATGAGAAGAGCTTTAAATCTCAAAGGTTCAAAGAATCTTCTGGTGTTCTTAACAAAAATGTCATTAGGAGTCTTCTGAGAATTAATACGGGTACCAAAAGCTACACTTGCAACAATATCCAACATGAAGCAGCCATAATTCCTACAACAGATTCAAAAACATGGAAGTTAACATGCTGTTTTTTTCATTACTTCTTATTTTTTTGCTGCAAGGCATTTGCGGGGAGGGGGGAGTTTGCGTCAAAGCATTTAAAACTCACATAATAGCATTTATAACAACTTGCCTGACTATATGTAGCTTCTTCAATGATGATTTTTAAACTGCATTTAGAAAAAAAACATCCTATACTTATATTTAGTATATCCTATAGTAAAAAAAAAGCCCATAAAATGGAAAACCACAGGTTCTTACACATGATTCTAAATGCAGTACAACACATATTATCATAATGAAATCTGATGAACAGCTGGAAATAAGTTGCTCCCTCCTTTCTCCAAACTGAATTTTCAAAGAGTTAATTCATCATTTGATGCTTCCCAGATCAAGTGATAATTACATTTATGAATGTGACACCACAAATACAATTCCAGAATGGATCTTATTTAAGATGTCAATGGCAATGAAAATATTTTACATATTCAGTTGCCAATCACTAGCGTGTTTCCCCCAATTTTCTTTTAACCTCTGAAATAAGCACTTGGCCTTATTTTCGGGGAGATCTTATTTTTGAGGTACAGGCAAATGTGGTCACTTTATGGCTGCTGTGTGTTGCAATATTTTCGGGGAGGGGTTATTTTAGTGCATGCACTCAAAAACCCAATTGGGTTTATTATCTGGGGAGGTCTTATTTTCAGGGAAACAGAATAGGTACTGAAATGAATGTAATAACATCTTTTCATTAAAAAAAATAGTATTAATTGCTTTCATTTTTTTAAATGATATAAACGATAAAGTCCCTTTCTTCTGCAGAAAAAGCAACTAAGGTGGTATTCGCTATTGATCAGTAATACATGGATTTAGAAAAATATAAATGAAGCATTACTTTTATCTGCCATTTTAAATAGTACTTTAATTCTTAAAACTTTTTTAAAATCACTATATGATATCCAGAAATAGATTTTACTCATTTATTCCCAAGAAAAAAATCATATTGAATCAGCCTGTCCGAAATGTTCTTTTTACCACTTAGTAGACATTTTTATTAACTTAATGACCCCAAATTATCATAAAACAACTACATAAAATAATAGAGTTAATAGGGACCTTGGAGGTCCTCTAGTCTAACCAAACTCTTTCTGTTCAAGCTGGTTCTTTGGAGTAATCGGTCAGTCAGTCATTTAACTTCAATCACTGACCAGCAAAGCAAAACAAAAACATTTAGTCCCATGGAGAACTTCACAATTTTCAGAATCTTTGCCTGAGTGGCTTTCAGACTGTCTTGATTCTCTAGCCTTTTTTCTCTGTGCGTCATGTCTCTTGGATAATAAATCTGCAGGGAGGAACTAGAATCCTTGCGCTAACATGTAGAGTCAATATTTTGTAAATAAATGCATAACCCATCCAACTTCTTCCAACAAACCATAGTCCAGTGTCACCATAATGTTAAGGTGCAGTTAATCATATCAGGAAACAGGTCAGAGGTGGTATTCACTAACTTTCCCTACTGGTTCGCAAAGGTGAACCTGTCTTCCACGCATGCACTTTAACTTGAAAACATGCCTAAATAGGATGGCATAGAGTTGGGGTGCATGGGGCCTGCCCATCCACAATTTCCACTACCGGTTTAGGTGAACCGGTCCGAACCGGCTGAGTACCACCTCTGAAACAGGTATTTTAGTGCTCATACTTGTAAATGTGCTAGCAGAGATGAGAGTTTATATAATCTAGGTTTATTTTTTATTATTAAATTTATATGCCACCCATCTGGCTATTGAAGTGATTCTGGGCACTATTCTACAGGTTACCAAGACATGCTTATGTAGTTAAGAGTTTGTGTTTATTTCCTTTCTAATTTTTAAAATTTCATTTATAGACAGCCTTGATTTGGATACACAAGTACCAATCATTTCAGTTACAATTACTGTTTTTCAATAAATCTCTATTACCAAATCAACAGGAGAAATATGTCTGCCTGTCTACCTTTGAAAGTGACAATGGAAAAAGGAGGGGAGAAATTAAAACATTTGTAAAACAATTCCATCTATAGGATAATTTGGCAAGTCAAAGATGATAAAATTTTCCTGTAGTACCTTTGAATGTCAAAAGCAGTGCCAGATTCTGCAGAGACCTTTAAGTTATTCAGCAGGATATTGCATGCCTCATCAATTAGTGGAGTCATCTATAAAGAAGCACAGGTATATGGTCCAATTTTAAAACATAATGTATTTTTCTACATTAATTATATACTGCGGGAGCAAGCAGAGCTTGCTCAAGAGCTTCTCATCAATGGAGGAAGTTATTTTCTCAAGGAAGAAAGTGAAGTATTACATTTATACAAATGAAATTTCATGTTTTAAAATGCTTTCTCCCTTACTGAAATGCCCCAACAATCCGCTCTATCTTGACAATTGTGACAGGTATTCTTGGCCAAAAGAAGCATTGGATTCTTTTTATGACAAAATGATACCCAAATTTTACATGGTGTTACAAAGGAAGGAGCCTAAGAGCTGGAAGCAGGGATGTTGCTGTGAACAAGTAAAGTTGCTATCTATAGAGGTGCCTTAACAGAAAGGCCTGCAGCTTCTTAAATAATTATGCTTGAACAGCTTTCTTCGTATCAGAGAGATTTTGAGGGGGTTTTTTTGTTGACTGGTTTAAAAATGAGTGTAAAGACAAAGAGACACCATGACACCAAGAGGGCTTACACACTGCTTAGTTTTGTTGTTGCTGATCTACACCTTCTACCTGAATTCCATCCACCCCAATTTGACTCAAGATTTGTGCAGCCAAACTATTTTGGTCTAGAAATGAGACCAAAAGTTCTGTTGACCGCAAGCAGCACTTGTACAGAAAAACTGGCACCAATTATGCCCTAAAAGGAGGCCAGCAGACAGGTTCTGGATGGCTTGCACATTGACGCTAGTCTAGCAGAAAAGCGGAATGCCCTCTATGACCTTCTTTGCTCAGCAATTTCTAGTAGCATTAGAGAATAAAATGATATTAATGTGACCCAGGCATGACCTTCCAAACCACTTACGTGACCAAAATTGTACAAACATCCCTTCCATTGAATCTTTTCGGTAAACAAAGGAAGGAGCCTAAAGATCCTATCAAGCTCTATCAGCTTCTTTGACAATCTTTGTTCCTGCCAGCAGGAAAGCCATTCTAGAATTATGACCTTTAAACTTCTGCTTCTGTTCATTAATCATTGTTTTTGTAATGCAGTTTGTGCGAGGATGGTATTTTTCCCTCTCCTTCCAATACCCCCCTATCTGGTGTCTTTTCGTTTAGTAACCCTTTGCCCTTAAAAAAAAAAAGCCCATATCCTTTCTTAAAACAACTTAAATGGGAAGAATTAGAAACCAGAAGCAGATTCAAGTAGATCCTGCTGACCAAGCCATTAACCAATAATATTTTAGCCAAACTGGAAACAGATACTGATACATTTTGGGAAAAGATTCTTCTTTCCTGCAGCTTAGACTACATGCATTTTTGCTTTTGCATTTAACCCTTTCATATCGTAATACATTGGTTGTGCAAATGTTTACCATTCCAGCTTGGTATAGACACAAGAGAAACTTTGTTTTAACAGATTTAACAGATTAACAGAGTTGGAAGGGACCTTGCAGGTTATCTAATCCAGCAGGAAACCCTACACGATTTCTGACAAAGAGTAGTCCAGTCTCTTCTTGAAAGCCTCCAGTGATGAAGCTCCCACAACTTCTGAAGGCAAAAAATACAAGCAAGCTATGCAGTTCTGTGAGCACTCCATCACCACAAACTCTATTTCTCCTTCTCTGATCCATTAATTTTTGTGCAATTGCAGTTGGTTTATTTAGGCCAAAACAATAATACTAATATTTATGTATGTCTGTATGTGCATCTGCATGGACACACACAAATATATCTACATGTATATGTACATACATAGAAAAATCTCTTATTGTCTTTATGCTGAATGTAAATGACATGGATTCATTTTGAGATATTAGAATAATTTGTAAATCCAGTATTCGATGTTTATCATGTTTTGTGACTTTTGCCAAATTTGGTCACTTCAGTAAAATCTTTTGGTTCAAACAATGCAACAATTAAAGGATTCTGTCCATCACTGTTCCATGGTGCTAAAGATCCATCTTTGTTGTTAGTTGCGAAGTTGTGTCCAATCCATCGCAACTCCATGGGCAACGTTCCTCCAGGCCTTCCTGTCCTCTGCCATCCTCTGGAATTCATTTAAGCTCCTCCCGACTGCTTCGGTGACTCTATCCAGCCACCTCATTCTCTGTCGTCACTTTCTTCTTTTGCCTTCGATCTTTCCCAGAATTAGGCTCTTCTCCAGTGAATCCTTCCTTCTCATTTGGTAGCCAAAGTATTTGAGTTTCATCTTCAGGATCTGGCCTTCTAAGGAGCAGTCAGGGTTGACCTCCTCTAGGACTGACCGGTTTGATCACCTTGCAGTCCAAGGGATTCATAGGAGTCTTCTCCAACACCATAGTTCAAAGGCACCATAGTTCAAAGATCCATCTACCTTGACCTAAATCTACGTAGGAGAAATAAAAACCAGATATGCCTTTTCTTCTTTTTATTTAATAACTTATTAATGATCTCCTAAAAGTCTTTAGGAAGATTTTGATTTTCTTTTTTATTAGCTAAATCCTTATAGGTCTGGAACCCAGGAGTCAGAGAAAGCAAGGTGTGACAGACTTTCCTCACAACCTTTTTTCCTTTATCCGAAGGATAAAGCTTGTTAAAGTCAAGCCCATTCAGAACTTCCAGAAAAGATGACTCTTTTTCTCCTTCTTCATCCAGCAATCCTCCCTCCTCATCTAATCCTTCTCCCCCTAGCTTTGCTGTAGAAACATAATATTCTCAATCATTATTCTACCTAAAGACGTCTGCCTGGACTAGAACACTTCCAAAGTCCTTTCCAGACCTATGATTCCATCACTCCCAAAATAAATTGGGCCCATGCAAAAATGCTTTCCTTTAACATGGGTATACAGTTAGTTCCTGACATAATAGAGTCTATCCATTATGGTCACAAAGTATGATGGTTATAAAGCAGGACATCACCTGACCAATCTGGTTTGATGACGTGTTTGTGGCAGTTGTTAAGCGTGGTTAACTACCATAAACACTACCATAAAAAAATTGAAAATGATGGTCACGTCTCCATGCAAACGAGCATAAAAGTGCACTGGTTGCCAAACGCTTGATATGTGGCATAACTGCCTGAGGGTTGAGTTGGTGAGGGAGGCAGCTGTCAGAAGTTCTGAACATTGGGGAAGTCCACTGTAACTTCCAACCACCAGTCAGAAGTCAAGGACTATCTATAGACGAATGATGCTTCTCAGGGGTGAGCTGCTGGGAGTTCGCAGGGGTTCAGGAGAACCTCTAGCTAAGATTCTGTGCAGTTCGGAGAACCCACAAATCCCACTCCTGGTTGGCCCCACTCCCTCCCTCCCACCCCTCCCAGGAGTCTCCACATGGCCCATTTTGGATGCAGGTAAGTGCAGGGCCGCTCAGAGGCTCAGGGACGGCAAAAAATGGGCCTACCGGAAGTTTGGAAAGGGCAGAAACAGGCCCATTTCCAGCCTTGAGAGGGCCTCCAGAGCCTAGGGAGGCCATTTTCACCCTCCTAGGGGCTTGAGCAAAGCCTCCGGAGCCCAGGGAGGGCAAACTCCCCCTTGGTGCCGGAGGCCAACTAGGCCCCAGCCACCATGGCAACCCCCCCTAGCAACCAGGCAGAGAACCCCTTGCTAAAAAATTTGAAGCCCACCCCTAATAATTCTTCACTTTCTGCTTTCTTTGTAGAGGCAAGAGGCCTTAACGTTGCTTGCTTGAAGAGGAGATTCATATATCTTTTAACCTTACTTTGAATTCCTTATTTCCTTCTCTTGGTGAGAAACCTTGTCTTGTATTGTACTGCTTTAACTTTCTTTTTTTTTCCTAACTGGAACTGAATAGGTATGCACGATTTCACTGACATTGCCTCAAAATGTCCTGCTTCACCACCTTTATTTGAATAGTGGTGTGTACCAAGGACCCGTGGGTAGCCAGAAGAACTGAGGCAGAGACAGGAATAAAAGGCTAACAAGTTTATTCCCTTAAAGTACAAGCTAACACTTCAGAACCGGCTTAGATAGGAACGCGCGCTGCTCGTTTGGACAGCTCCCTATTTATAGAGGAGCTGTCAAACGATCAGCCAATCGGCTGTCGAGCGCTTCCCGCTCAAACCTTTAGTCAGCGCAAACTCAGAACACAACACTCCTCCCCCCTTAAGTTCGCGCAGGCGTAGTCCTGCAAGTAAGCTGGACGCCGCCTGATGCGGCCTGATGCCCTAGGCCCTTCTGCTTCGCTTGGAGGCTCTGGCTGTTCGACCGAGGACTCTGCATCGGAGGACGGCGATCGCCTGGGCCGCTGGAGAACGCAGGATGGTGCTGGCCCACCAGGTAAGTCGCCGCTTCGGTTTGGGACTGAGGCTGCCGGATCGCGGTTGACCTCCTCGTTTCCTGGCTCTGCGTTGGTTGTCGTGCCCGTCTGGGTTGGCAGGTCGGTTGACTGCTGCTGGCTTGTTGGAGGTTGGTGCCTGCTCCGCAACTGGTCGCAATGGCGCTTCCAGACTCTGCCGTCGAGGAGCCTGACCCTGTAGGAGCAGGGCCCGGTCTGATCGGTTATTATGCCCGGTAGCCACAAGGGATGTCCTACATAATTCCGGGCATACACTGCCTCCCCCTGGCTGAAGGAACGGGGTCCCCCCCGGGAATCTAACGGGGTGGCCACGGAGTAAGTGGGGTGCAAACGGTCTAAGGTTGTCCGCAGTCGGCGTCCCATAAGGAGCTCGGCCGGGCTAGTGTTAGTCTCTGGCGAGGGAGTCGTATGTTGGGCGAGTAAAAAAGCGTCAATCCTTTCCTGCCAGGGAAGGTGGTCTAGCTTGGCCAGAGACTCTTTGACGGAGCGGACAGCGCGCTCCGCCGAGCCATTGCTAGCGGGGTGGAACGGGGAGGTGAGGGCATGTCGGATGCCTTGGGAAGCAAGGAAGGCTTCAAACTTGGCAGCTGTCAGTTGCGGTCCATTGTCGGACACCAACACGTCGGGCAGGCCATGGGTGGCAAATAAGCGACGCAGGGTCGCTATTAGCGCATCTGCAGTGGTAGTGGACATGTGGACGACCTCGAGCCATTTCGAGAAAGCATCCACAACGACAAGGAGCATGTGGCCGTGAATAGGGCCAGCAAAATCAATGTGAATGCGGGACCATGGAGCCGAAGGTGGCTCCCACGATCGCGGCTCAGCTTTTGGTGGCAGCGCCTGGGCACTTTGGCATTTCAGGCAGCCGGCGACATGGTCGGCGATGCCTTGGTCTAGCTTAGGCCACCATACATAACTTCTACCTAAGGCTTTCATCCGGACAATTCCCGGGTGAGCTTGATGAAGCTGCCGCAAGACAGTAGTCCTCAGTGAGGCAGGTACGACAACCCTATGGCCCCATAGCAAACAGCCGCGCTGAACGGAGAGCTCCGCTAGGCGAGATTTAAAGGGAAGGTAAACGGTGTCTACGGGGTCCTTTGGCCACCCCCGCTTAACCCAGTCTAGCACCCGGGAAATTACCTGATCCCTTGCGGACTCCCGGGCGATGTCGGCGGCAGAGAGAGGAAGATTGAGGTCGTCGATTAGGAAGACCGGCGCGGCAGCAGCAGGGTCGTCCACGGCCTCTGGCAGGGGGCAGCGGCTGAGAGCATCAGCGTGGGCGATCTGCTTCCCTGGTCTGTAGTTCAGCTGATAATCGTAGGAGGCCAGGAACACAAACCAGTGGGTCATGCGTGGGGAGAGAACCTGTGGGGCAGGGCGATCTCCTGCCATCAGCCCTAGCAGGGGCTTGTGATCGGTGACAATTTGGAATGGGCGGCCGTACAAGTAATGGTGGAACCGGCGTACCCCAGCCACAATGGCAAGAGCCTCTTTATCAATTTGGGCATAGTTACGTTCAGCGGCAGAGAGCGTGCGGGAAAAATAGGCAACTGGCACCTCTGCTCCGCTGGGTAACTGATGGGACAGGACGGCGCCCACCCCATAGGGTGAAGCGTCACAAGCGAGCACAAGGGGCAAATGCTCGCTGTACTGCACCAGCACATCGTTGGAAACAAGCAGGTGCTTGACTGCTATGAATGCGGATGCTTCCCGGCGGCCCCACACCCAAGGGGCACCCGAGTCAAGGAGGCGATGCAGTGGCTCAGCGACTGTCGCCTTGTGGGGAAGGAAGACAGCGTAAAAATTAAGTAGGCCTAAAAAGGCCTGTAATTCAGCTCTGTTTTTCGGAGCAGGGGCCTCAACGATGGCTTTGGTTTTGGCAGCCGTGGGGTGGATGCCCTTGCCATCGATGAGGAACCCTAAGAATTCTATCTGGGATACCGCAACCTGGCATTTGTCTCTCTTAACCTTCAGGCCCACTTTCTGGAATCTTTGGAGAACCATGCGCAAACGTGCCATGAGTTCCTCCATGGAGGTGGCTGAAACAAGGACGTCGTCGAAATAGGGGACGACGCCTTGTAGTCCTTGGAGCAGCCTCTCCATTAAGCTCTGGAACAGTCCCGGGGCAATGCTGACCCCAAACTGCAGTCTGCGGCAACGGAACGCACCTCGGTGCGTGACAATTGTCTGTGCTTCAGCGGCTTCATCGTCCACGACCAGCTGTTGATAGGCTTGGGCGAGGTCGAGCTTCGCGAACACAGTCCCCTCGCCCAAGGTGTGCAGCAGATGTTGAACCACCGGTACTGGGTATGCGTGGGAAGGCAAGGCACGGTTGATGGAGCAGCGGTAATCAGCGCAAATCCTCACGCTGCCATCCGGCTTGAGGGGTAGCACAATGGGTGTTTCCCATCTGGCATGGTCCACTGGCTCCAAAATGCCCTGAGCCACTAACTTGTCCAGTTCAGCGTCCACTTTTGGTTTGAGGGCGATGGGCACCCGGCGAGGCTTCATCCGCACCGGCTGTACGGACGGGTCGAGGTTAAAGGAAACCGGCGTGCCCGTGTACTTGCCTAATCTGCCATCGAAGACTTCGGGGAACTCGTTGACCAGGCAGTCGAGTGCGTTGGAGCTGAGGTGGTGAATTCCGTTGATCTGCAGACCCAGGGACTGGAACCAGTCGAGGCCGAGAAGGCTGGGCAGCCGTCCGTCGACTACGATGAGGGGTAGGCGGCCGTCAAACCCCTTGAACTGCACTCTGACCTTGCGGGTGCCAATTATTGGGATCAGGTTGCCCTGATAGTCTCTCAGTGTGATATGGCAATCGTTCAGCTGGCGTTTTGAAAGCTGCGGCACGATGCGTTTGATGGTGCTCCATGACACGATGGATGTGGCAGACCCAGTGTCGAGCTCCATCTCGCAGGGCTTCCCCTCGACCATGACTGTCAGTTGAATTTTCTTCTGAAGTTGGTTGCACGAGAGACTATGGTGAGAGTTACGGAGAATGGAATGGCAGTCCACTCTCGCTTTCTTAGGGCCCTCTGTTCTGGGACGATATGGCCGCGACCTCTCAGTCTGTGACTCGGACGAGGACATGGGCTGTGCGGCTCGGCACACTCGAGCGATGTGACCTTTCCTGCCACAGCGCTGGCAGAGGGCTTGCCTGAATCTGCACTCAGCTCTTTCGTGGTTACCTCCGCAACCACTACATGCAGATTTAGGCCTGCCCTTTTTCCGTTGCCAGCTCTTTCTGCTCGCCTCATCAAGGCGGTTGATGTCCTCATCATCTGCTTCAGCATCGGAATCTTCGCTTTCCGAGTCTGGCTGGCTGGTTACTGTGTTAAAGGCATTGGCAGGCTGCGCGGCGTTGGCGGCCCGGGCTTTCGCGATGGTGGCTAGGGAAGCAGCAGCTATTTCGGAGGCTCGAACTTCTTCGAAGGCCTTCTGGAACGACAAGTCTGATTTTGTTAGCAGCCTCTTCTGTAATTTGAGGTCGCGGAGGCCACACACTAAACGGTCGAGAAGGGCTTCATCTAAGTCCCGGAACTCGCAGTGCAGGGCGGCGGATCGTAGGGCAGCAACGTAGGCACTCACAGACTCCCCCTCAGCTTGGCTGCGCTGATGGAAGGCGTGCCGGCTGGCTATCTTAGACGGGGACGGAGCGTAATGGCTCTTCAGTTTGGCCATTAGCTCAGGCCACGGAACGGCCTTTATCGGGTCAGGAGCTGTCAGAGCTCTGGCTGTGTGGAAAACGTCTGAGCCACACACCGACAAGAAAAACGCGCATTTCCTCTCATCTGTCAGCTCGGTAAGGTCGTGTGCGACCAGGAAGCATTCAAATCGAGCCGTGTACGACTCCCATGTCTCGGCTCCATAGTTGAATGGCGCGAAATTTAACGTGGCCATTCCTGTCAGAACCAACGACGTCTCGTCGCGGTATGATTAAGCGCGGTTCTAGTGACTCAGCGAGTGACTTCAGCTATCAGTGACTTCAGCTTCTCGTACCTCAGTTTGGCAATCCCACCCTCGTCGCCAGTGGTGTGTACCAAGGACCCGTGGGTAGCCAGAAGAACTGAGGCAGAGACAGGAATAAAAGGCTAACAAGTTTATTCCCTTAAAGTACAAGCTAACACTTCAGAACCGGCTTAGATAGGAACGCGCGCTGCTCGTTTGGACAGCTCCCTATTTATAGAGGAGCTGTCAAACGATCAGCCAATCGGCTGTCGAGCGCTTCCCGCTCAAACCTTTAGTCAGCGCAAACTCAGAACACAACACGTAGGCACTCACAGACTCCCCCTCAGCTTGGCTGCGCTGATGGAAGGCGTGCCGGCTGGCTATCTTAGACGGGGACGGAGCGTAATGGCTCTTCAGTTTGGCCATTAGCTCAGGCCACGGAACGGCCTTTATCGGGTCAGGAGCTGTCAGAGCTCTGGCTGTGTGGAAAACGTCTGAGCCACACACCGACAAGAAAAACGCGCATTTCCTCTCATCTGTCAGCTCGGTAAGGTCGTGTGCGACCAGGAAGCATTCAAATCGAGCCGTGTACGACTCCCATGTCTCGGCTCCATAGTTGAATGGCGCGAAATTTAACGTGGCCATTCCTGTCAGAACCAACGACGTCTCGTCGCGGTATGATTAAGCGCGGTTCTAGTGACTCAGCGAGTGACTTCAGCTATCAGTGACTTCAGCTTCTCGTACCTCAGTTTGGCAATCCCATCCTCGTCGCCAGTGGTGTGTACCAAGGACCCGTGGGTAGCCAGAAGAACTGAGGCAGAGACAGGAATAAAAGGCTAACAAGTTTATTCCCTTAAAGTACAAGCTAACACTTCAGAACCGGCTTAGATAGGAACGCGCGCTGCTCGTTTGGACAGCTCCCTATTTATAGAGGAGCTGTCAAACGATCAGCCAATCGGCTGTCGAGCGCTTCCCGCTCAAACCTTTAGTCAGCGCAAACTCAGAACACAACACTCCTCCCCCCTTAAGTTCGCGCAGGCGTAGTCCTGCAAGTAAGCTGGACGCCGCCTGATGCGGCCTGATGCCCTAGGCCCTTCTGCTTCGCTTGGAGGCTCTGGCTGTTCGACCGAGGACTCTGCATCGGAGGACGGCGATCGCCTGGGCCGCTGGAGAACGCAGGATGGTGCTGGCCCACCAGGTAAGTCGCCGCTTCGGTTTGGGACTGAGGCTGCCGGATCGCGGTTGACCTCCTCGTTTCCTGGCTCTGCGTTGGTTGTCGTGCCCGTCTGGGTTGGCAGGTCGGTTGACTGCTGCTGGCTTGTTGGAGGTTGGTGCCTGCTCCGCAACTGGTCGCAATGGCGCTTCCAGACTCTGCCGTCGAGGAGCCTGACCCTGTAGGAGCAGGGCCCGGTCTGATCGGTTATTATGCCCGGTAGCCACAAGGGATGTCCTACATAATTCCGGGCATACACTGCCTCCCCCTGGCTGAAGGAACGGGGTCCCCCCCGGGAATCTAACGGGGTGGCCACGGAGTAAGTGGGGTGCAAACGGTCTAAGGTTGTCCGCAGTCGGCGTCCCATAAGGAGCTCGGCCGGGCTAGTGTTAGTCTCTGGCGAGGGAGTCGTATGTTGGGCGAGTAAAAAAGCGTCAATCCTTTCCTGCCAGGGAAGGTGGTCTAGCTTGGCCAGAGACTCTTTGACGGAGCGGACAGCGCGCTCCGCCGAGCCATTGCTAGCGGGGTGGAACGGGGAGGTGAGGGCATGTCGGATGCCTTGGGAAGCAAGGAAGGCTTCAAACTTGGCAGCTGTCAGTTGCGGTCCATTGTCGGACACCAACACGTCGGGCAGGCCATGGGTGGCAAATAAGCGACGCAGGGTCGCTATTAGCGCATCTGCAGTGGTAGTGGACATGTGGACGACCTCGAGCCATTTCGAGAAAGCATCCACAACGACAAGGAGCATGTGGCCGTGAATAGGGCCAGCAAAATCAATGTGAATGCGGGACCATGGAGCCGAAGGTGGCTCCCACGATCGCGGCTCAGCTTTTGGTGGCAGCGCCTGGGCACTTTGGCATTTCAGGCAGCCGGCGACATGGTCGGCGATGCCTTGGTCTAGCTTAGGCCACCATACATAACTTCTACCTAAGGCTTTCATGCGGACAATTCCCGGGTGAGCTTGATGAAGCTGCCGCAAGACAGTAGTCCTCAGTGAGGCAGGTACGACAACCCTATGGCCCCATAGCAAACAGCCGCGCTGAACGGAGAGCTCCGCTAGGCGAGATTTAAAGGGAAGGTAAACGGTGTCTACGGGGTCCTTTGGCCACCCCCGCTTAACCCAGTCTAGCACCCGGGAAATTACCTGATCCCTTGCGGACTCCCGGGCGATGTCGGCGGCAGAGAGAGGAAGATTGAGGTCGTCGATTAGGAAGACCGGCGCGGCAGCAGCAGGGTCGTCCACGGCCTCTGGCAGGGGGCAGCGGCTGAGAGCATCAGCGTGGGCGATCTGCTTCCCTGGTCTGTAGTTCAGCTGATAATCGTAGGAGGCCAGGAACACAAACCAGCGGGTCATGCGTGGGGAGAGAACCTGTGGGGCAGGGCGATCTCCTGCCATCAGCCCTAGCAGGGGCTTGTGATCGGTGACAATTTGGAATGGGCGGCCGTACAAGTAATGGTGGAACCGGCGCACCCCAGCCACAATGGCAAGAGCCTCTTTATCAATTTGGGCATAGTTACGTTCAGCGGCAGAGAGCGTGCGGGAAAAATAGGCAACTGGCACCTCTGCTCCGCTGGGTAACTGATGGGACAGGACGGCGCCCACCCCATAGGGTGAAGCGTCACAAACGAGCACAAGGGGCAAATGCTCGCTGTACTGCACCAGCACATCGTTGGAAACAAGCAGGTGCTTGACTGCTATGAATGCGGATGCTTCCCGGCGGCCCCACACCCAAGGGGCACCCGAGTCAAGGAGGCGATGCAGTGGCTCAGCGACTGTCGCCTTGTGGGGAAGGAAGACAGCGTAAAAATTAAGTAGGCCTAAAAAGGCCTGTAATTCAGCTCTGTTTTTCGGAGTAGGGGCCTCAACGATGGCTTTGGTTTTGGCAGCCGTGGGGTGGATGCCCTTGCCATCGATGAGGAACCCTAAGAATTCTATCTGGGATACCGCAACCTGGCATTTGTCTCTCTTAACCTTCAGGCCCACTTTCTGGAATCTTTGGAGAACCATGCGCAAACGTGCCATGAGTTCCTCCATGGAGGTGGCTGAAACAAGGACGTCGTCGAAATAGGGGACGACGCCTTGTAGTCCTTGGAGCAGCCTCTCCATTAAGCTCTGGAACAGTCCCGGGGCAATGCTGACCCCAAACTGCAGTCTGCGGCAACGGAACGCACCTCGGTGCGTGACAATTGTCTGTGCTTCAGCGGCTTCATCGTCCACGACCAGCTGTTGATAGGCTTGGGCGAGGTCGAGCTTCGCGAACACAGTCCCCTCGCCCAAGGTGTGCAGCAGATGTTGAACCACCGGTACTGGGTATGCGTGGGAAGGCAAGGCACGGTTGATGGAGCAGCGGTAATCAGCGCAAATCCTCACGCTGCCATCCGGCTTGATGGGTAGCACAATGGGTGTTTCCCATCTGGCATGGTCCACTGGCTCCAAAATGCCCTGAGCCACTAACTTGTCCAGTTCAGCGTCCACTTTTGGTTTGAGGGCGATGGGCACCCGGCGAGGCTTCATCCGCACCGGCTGTACGGACGGGTCGAGGTTAAAGGAAACCGGCGTGCCCGTGTACTTGCCTAATCTGCCATCGAAGACTTCGGGGAACTCGTTGACCAGGCAGTCGAGTGCGTTGGAGCTGAGGTGGTGAATTCCGTTGATCTGCAGACCCAGGGACTGGAACCAGTCGAGGCCGAAAGGCTGGGCAGCCGTCCGTCGACTACGATGAGGGGTAGGCGGCCGTCAAACCCCTTGAACTGCACTCTGACCTTGCGGGTGCCAATTATTGGGATCAGGTTGCCCTGATAGTCTCTCAGTGTGATATGGCAATCGTTCAGCTGGCGTTTCGAAAGCTGCGGCACGATGCGTTTGATGGTGCTCCATGACACGATGGATGTGGCAGACCCAGTGTCGAGCTCCATCTCGCAGGGCTTCCCCTCGACCATGACTGTCAGTTGAATTTTCTTCTGAAGTTGGTTGCACGAGAGACTATGGTGAGAGTTACGGAGAATGGAATGGCAGTCCACTCTCGCTTTCTTAGGGCCCTCTGTTCTGGGACGATATGGCCGCGACCTCTCAGTCTGTGACTCGGACGAGGACATGGGCTGTGCGGCTCGGCACACTCGAGCGATGTGACCTTTCCTGCCACAGCGCTGGCAGAGGGCTTGCCTGAATCTGCACTCAGCTCTTTCGTGGTTACCTCCGCAACCACTACATGCAGATTTAGGCCTGCCCTTTTTCCGTTGCCAGCTCTTTCTGCTCGCCTCATCAAGGCGGTTGATGTCCTCATCATCTGCTTCAGCATCGGAATCTTCGCTTTCCGAGTCTGGCTGGCTGGTTACTGTGTTAAAGGCATTGGCAGGCTGCGCGGCGTTGGCGGCCCGGGCTTTCGCGATGGTGGCTAGGGAAGCAGCAGCTATTTCGGAGGCTCGAACTTCTTCGAAGGCCTTCTGGAACGACAAGTCTGATTTTGTTAGCAGCCTCTTCTGTAATTTGAGGTCGCGGAGGCCACACACTAAACGGTCGAGAAGGGCTTCATCTAAGTCCCGGAACTCGCAGTGCAGGGCGGCGGATCGTAGGGCAGCAACGTAGGCACTCACAGACTCCCCCTCAGCTTGGCTGCGCTGATGGAAGGCGTGCCGGCTGGCTATCTTAGACGGGGACGGAGCGTAATGGCTCTTCAGTTTGGCCATTAGCTCAGGCCACGGAACGGCCTTTATCGGGTCAGGAGCTGTCAGAGCTCTGGCTGTGTGGAAAACGTCTGAGCCACACACCGACAAGAAAAACGCGCATTTCCTCTCATCTGTCAGCTCGGTAAGGTCGTGTGCGACCAGGAAGCATTCAAATCGAGCCGTGTACGACTCCCATGTCTCGGCTCCATAGTTGAATGGCGCGAAATTTAACGTGGCCATTCCTGTCAGAACCAACGACGTCTCGTCGCGGTATGATTAAGCGCGGTTCTAGTGACTCAGCGAGTGACTTCAGCTATCAGTGACTTCAGCTTCTCGTACCTCAGTTTGGCAATCCCATCCTCGTCGCCAGTGGTGTGTACCAAGGACCCGTGGGTAGCCAGAAGAACTGAGGCAGAGACAGGAATAAAAGGCTAACAAGTTTATTCCCTTAAAGTACAAGCTAACACTTCAGAACCGGCTTAGATAGGAACGCGCGCTGCTCGTTTGGACAGCTCCCTATTTATAGAGGAGCTGTCAAACGATCAGCCAATCGGCTGTCGAGCGCTTCCCGCTCAAACCTTTAGTCAGCGCAAACTCAGAACACAACACTCCTCCCCCCTTAAGTTCGCGCAGGCGTAGTCCTGCAAGTAAGCTGGACGCCGCCTGATGCGGCCTGATGCCCTAGGCCCTTCTGCTTCGCTTGGAGGCTCTGGCTGTTCGACCGAGGACTCTGCATCGGAGGACGGCGATCGCCTGGGCCGCTGGAGAACGCAGGATGGTGCTGGCCCACCAGGTAAGTCGCCGCTTCGGTTTGGGACTGAGGCTGCCGGATCGCGGTTGACCTCCTCGTTTCCTGGCTCTGCGTTGGTTGTCGTGCCCGTCTGGGTTGGCAGGTCGGTTGACTGCTGCTGGCTTGTTGGAGGTTGGTGCCTGCTCCGCAACTGGTCGCAATGGCGCTTCCAGACTCTGCCGTCGAGGAGCCTGACCCTGTAGGAGCAGGGCCCGGTCTGATCGGTTATTATGCCCGGTAGCCACAAGGGATGTCCTACATAATTCCGGGCATACACTGCCTCCCCCTGGCTGAAGGAACGGGGTCCCCCCCGGGAATCTAACGGGGTGGCCACGGAGTAAGTGGGGTGCAAACGGTCTAAGGTTGTCCGCAGTCGGCGTCCCATAAGGAGCTCGGCCGGGCTAGTGTTAGTCTCTGGCGAGGGAGTCGTATGTTGGGCGAGTAAAAAAGCGTCAATCCTTTCCTGCCAGGGAAGGTGGTCTAGCTTGGCCAGAGACTCTTTGACGGAGCGGACAGCGCGCTCCGCCGAGCCATTGCTAGCGGGGTGGAACGGGGAGGTGAGGGCATGTCGGATGCCTTGGGAAGCAAGGAAGGCTTCAAACTTGGCAGCTGTCAGTTGCGGTCCATTGTCGGACACCAACACGTCGGGCAGGCCATGGGTGGCAAATAAGCGACGCAGGGTCGCTATTAGCGCATCTGCAGTGGTAGTGGACATGTGGACGACCTCGAGCCATTTCGAGAAAGCATCCACAACGACAAGGAGCATGTGGCCGTGAATAGGGCCAGCAAAATCAATGTGAATGCGGGACCATGGAGCCGAAGGTGGCTCCCACGATCGCGGCTCAGCTTTTGGTGGCAGCGCCTGGGCACTTTGGCATTTCAGGCAGCCGGCGACATGGTCGGCGATGCCTTGGTCTAGCTTAGGCCACCATACATAACTTCTACCTAAGGCTTTCATGCGGACAATTCCCGGGTGAGCGTGATGAAGCTGCCGCAAGACAGTAGTCCTCAGTGAGGCAGGTACGACAACCCTATGGCCCCATAGCAAACAGCCGCGCTGAACGGAGAGCTCCGCTAGGCGAGATTTAAAGGGAAGGTAAACGGTGTCTACGGGGTCCTTTGGCCACCCCCGCTTAACCCAGTCTAGCACCCGGGAAATTACCTGATCCCTTGCGGACTCCCGGGCGATGTCGGCGGCAGAGAGAGGAAGATTGAGGTCGTCGATTAGGAAGACCGGCGCGGCAGCAGCAGGGTCGTCCACGGCCTCTGGCAGGGGGCAGCGGCTAAGAGCATCAGCGTGGGCGATCTGCTTCCCTGGTCTGTAGTTCAGCTGATAATCGTAGGAGGCCAGGAACACAAACCAGCGGGTCATGCGTGGGGAGAGAACCTGTGGGGCAGGGCGATCTCCTGCCATCAGCCCTAGCAGGGGCTTGTGATCGGTGACAATTTGGAATGGGCGGCCGTACAAGTAATGGTGGAACCGGCGCACCCCAGCCACAATGGCAAGAGCCTCTTTATCAATTTGGGCATAGTTACGTTCAGCGGCAGAGAGCGTGCGGGAAAAATAGGCAACTGGCACCTCTGCTCCGCTGGGTAACTGATGGGACAGGACGGCGCCCACCCCATAGGGTGAAGCGTCACAAGCGAGCACAAGGGGCAAATGCTCGCTGTACTGCACCAGCACATCGTTGGAAACAAGCAGGTGCTTGACTGCTATGAATGCGGATGCTTCCCGGCGGCCCCACACCCAAGGGGCACCCGAGTCAAGGAGGCGATGCAGTGGCTCAGCGACTGTCGCCTTGTGGGGAAGGAAGACAGCGTAAAAATTAAGTAGGCCTAAAAAGGCCTGTAATTCAGCTCTGTTTTTCGGAGCAGGGGCCTCAACGATGGCTTTGGTTTTGGCAGCCGTGGGGTGGATGCCCTTGCCATCGATGAGGAACCCTAAGAATTCTATCTGGGATACCGCAACCTGGCATTTGTCTCTCTTAACCTTCAGGCCCACTTTCTGGAATCTTTGGAGAACCATGCGCAAACGTGCCATGAGTTCCTCCATGGAGGTGGCTGAAACAAGGACGTCGTCGAAATAGGGGACGACGCCTTGTAGTCCTTGGAGCAGCCTCTCCATTAAGCTCTGGAACAGTCCCGGGGCAATGCTGACCCCAAACTGCAGTCTGCGGCAACGGAACGCACCTCGGTGCGTGACAATTGTCTGTGCTTCAGCGGCTTCATCGTCCACGACCAGCTGTTGATAGGCTTGGGCGAGGTCGAGCTTCGCGAACACAGTCCCCTCGCCCAAGGTGTGCAGCAGATGTTGAACCACCGGTACTGGGTATGCGTGGGAAGGCAAGGCACGGTTGATGGAGCAGCGGTAATCAGCGCAAATCCTCACGCTGCCATCCGGCTTGAGGGGTAGCACAATGGGTGTTTCCCATCTGGCATGGTCCACTGGCTCCAAAATGCCCTGAGCCACTAACTTGTCCAGTTCAGCGTCCACTTTTGGTTTGAGGGCGATGGGCACCCGGCGAGGCTTCATCCGCACCGGCTGTACGGACGGGTCGAGGTTAAAGGAAACCGGCGTGCCCGTGTACTTGCCTAATCTGCCATCGAAGACTTCGGGGAACTCGTTGACCAGGCAGTCGAGTGCGTTGGAGCTGAGGTGGTGAATTCCGTTGATCTGCAGACCCAGGGACTGGAACCAGTCGAGGCCGAGAAGGCTGGGCAGCCGTCCGTCGACTACGATGAGGGGTAGGCGGCCGTCAAACCCCTTGAACTGCACTCTGACCTTGCGGGTGCCAATTATTGGGATCAGGTTGCCCTGATAGTCTCTCAGTGTGATATGGCAATCGTTCAGCTGGCGTTTTGAAAGCTGCGGCACGATGCGTTTGATGGTGCTCCATGACACGATGGATGTGGCAGACCCAGTGTCGAGCTCCATCTCGCAGGGCTTCCCCTCGACCATGACTGTCAGTTGAATTTTCTTCTGAAGTTGGTTGCACGAGAGACTATGGTGAGAGTTACGGAGAATGGAATGGCAGTCCACTCTCGCTTTCTTAGGGCCCTCTGTTCTGGGACGATATGGCCGCGACCTCTCAGTCTGTGACTCGGACGAGGACATGGGCTGTGCGGCTCGGCACACTCGAGCGATGTGACCTTTCCTGCCACAGCGCTGGCAGAGGGCTTGCCTGAATCTGCACTCAGCTCTTTCGTGGTTACCTCCGCAACCACTACATGCAGATTTAGGCCTGCCCTTTTTCCGTTGCCAGCTCTTTCTGCTCGCCTCATCAAGGCGGTTGATGTCCTCATCATCTGCTTCAGCATCGGAATCTTCGCTTTCCGAGTCTGGCTGGCTGGTTACTGTGTTAAAGGCATTGGCAGGCTGCGCGGCGTTGGCGGCCCGGGCTTTCGCGATGGTGGCTAGGGAAGCAGCAGCTATTTCGGAGGCTCGAACTTCTTCGAAGGCCTTCTGGAACGACAAGTCTGATTTTGTTAGCAGCCTCTTCTGTAATTTGAGGTCGCGGAGGCCACACACTAAACGGTCGAGAAGGGCTTCATCTAAGTCCCGGAACTCGCAGTGCAGGGCGGCGGATCGTAGGGCAGCAACGTAGGCACTCACAGACTCCCCCTCAGCTTGGCTGCGCTGATGGAAGGCGTGCCGGCTGGCTATCTTAGACGGGGACGGAGCGTAATGGCTCTTCAGTTTGGCCATTAGCTCAGGCCACGGAACGGCCTTTATCGGGTCAGGAGCTGTCAGAGCTCTGGCTGTGTGGAAAACGTCTGAGCCACACACCGACAAGAAAAACGCGCATTTCCTCTCATCTGTCAGCTCGGTAAGGTCGTGTGCGACCAGGAAGCATTCAAATCGAGCCGTGTACGACTCCCATGTCTCGGCTCCATAGTTGAATGGCGCGAAATTTAACGTGGCCATTCCTGTCAGAACCAACGACGTCTCGTCGCGGTATGATTAAGCGCGGTTCTAGTGACTCAGCGAGTGACTTCAGCTATCAGTGACTTCAGCTTCTCGTACCTCAGTTTGGCAATCCCACCTTCGTCGCCAGTGGTGTGTACCAAGGACCCGTGGGTAGCCAGAAGAACTGAGGCAGAGACAGGAATAAAAGGCTAACAAGTTTATTCCCTTAAAGTACAAGCTAACACTTCAGAACCGGCTTAGATAGGAACGCGCGCTGCTCGTTTGGACAGCTCCCTATTTATAGAGGAGCTGTCAAACGATCAGCCAATCGGCTGTCGAGCGCTTCCCGCTCAAACCTTTAGTCAGCGCAAACTCAGAACACAACACTCCTCCCCCCTTAAGTTCGCGCAGGCGTAGTCCTGCAAGTAAGCTGGACGCCGCCTGATGCGGCCTGATGCCCTAGGCCCTTCTGCTTCGCTTGGAGGCTCTGGCTGTTCGACCGAGGACTCTGCATCGGAGGACGGCGATCGCCTGGGCCGCTGGAGAACGCAGGATGGTGCTGGCCCACCAGGTAAGTCGCCGCTTCGGTTTGGGACTGAGGCTGCCGGATCGCGGTTGACCTCCTCGTTTCCTGGCTCTGCGTTGGTTGTCGTGCCCGTCTGGGTTGGCAGGTCGGTTGACTGCTGCTGGCTTGTTGGAGGTTGGTGCCTGCTCCGCAACTGGTCGCAATGGCGCTTCCAGACTCTGCCGTCGAGGAGCCTGACCCTGTAGGAGCAGGGCCCGGTCTGATCGGTTATTATGCCCGGTAGCCACAAGGGATGTCCTACATAATTCCGGGCATACACTGCCTCCCCCTGGCTGAAGGAACGGGGTCCCCCCCGGGAATCTAACGGGGTGGCCACGGAGTAAGTGGGGTGCAAACGGTCTAAGGTTGTCCGCAGTCGGCGTCCCATAAGGAGCTCGGCCGGGCTAGTGTTAGTCTCTGGCGAGGGAGTCGTATGTTGGGCGAGTAAAAAAGCGTCAATCCTTTCCTGCCAGGGAAGGTGGTCTAGCTTGGCCAGAGACTCTTTGACGGAGCGGACAGCGCGCTCCGCCGAGCCATTGCTAGCGGGGTGGAACGGGGAGGTGAGGGCATGTCGGATGCCTTGGGAAGCAAGGAAGGCTTCAAACTTGGCAGCTGTCAGTTGCGGTCCATTGTCGGACACCAACACGTCGGGCAGGCCATGGGTGGCAAATAAGCGACGCAGGGTCGCTATTAGCGCATCTGCAGTGGTAGTGGACATGTGGACGACCTCGAGCCATTTCGAGAAAGCATCCACAACGACAAGGAGCATGTGGCCGTGAATAGGGCCAGCAAAATCAATGTGAATGCGGGACCATGGAGCCGAAGGTGGCTCCCACGATCGCGGCTCAGCTTTTGGTGGCAGCGCCTGGGCACTTTGGCATTTCAGGCAGCCGGCGACATGGTCGGCGATGCCTTGGTCTAGCTTAGGCCACCATACATAACTTCTACCTAAGGCTTTCATCCGGACAATTCCCGGGTGAGCTTGATGAAGCTGCCGCAAGACAGTAGTCCTCAGTGAGGCAGGTACGACAACCCTATGGCCCCATAGCAAACAGCCGCGCTGAACGGAGAGCTCCGCTAGGCGAGATTTAAAGGGAAGGTAAACGGTGTCTACGGGGTCCTTTGGCCACCCCCGCTTAACCCAGTCTAGCACCCGGGAAATTACCTGATCCCTTGCGGACTCCCGGGCGATGTCGGCGGCAGAGAGAGGAAGATTGAGGTCGTCGATTAGGAAGACCGGCGCGGCAGCAGCAGGGTCGTCCACGGCCTCTGGCAGGGGGCAGCGGCTGAGAGCATCAGCGTGGGCGATCTGCTTCCCTGGTCTGTAGTTCAGCTGATAATCGTAGGAGGCCAGGAACACAAACCAGTGGGTCATGCGTGGGGAGAGAACCTGTGGGGCAGGGCGATCTCCTGCCATCAGCCCTAGCAGGGGCTTGTGATCGGTGACAATTTGGAATGGGCGGCCGTACAAGTAATGGTGGAACCGGCGTACCCCAGCCACAATGGCAAGAGCCTCTTTATCAATTTGGGCATAGTTACGTTCAGCGGCAGAGAGCGTGCGGGAAAAATAGGCAACTGGCACCTCTGCTCCGCTGGGTAACTGATGGGACAGGACGGCGCCCACCCCATAGGGTGAAGCGTCACAAGCGAGCACAAGGGGCAAATGCTCGCTGTACTGCACCAGCACATCGTTGGAAACAAGCAGGTGCTTGACTGCTATGAATGCGGATGCTTCCCGGCGGCCCCACACCCAAGGGGCACCCGAGTCAAGGAGGCGATGCAGTGGCTCAGCGACTGTCGCCTTGTGGGGAAGGAAGACAGCGTAAAAATTAAGTAGGCCTAAAAAGGCCTGTAATTCAGCTCTGTTTTTCGGAGCAGGGGCCTCAACGATGGCTTTGGTTTTGGCAGCCGTGGGGTGGATGCCCTTGCCATCGATGAGGAACCCTAAGAATTCTATCTGGGATACCGCAACCTGGCATTTGTCTCTCTTAACCTTCAGGCCCACTTTCTGGAATCTTTGGAGAACCATGCGCAAACGTGCCATGAGTTCCTCCATGGAGGTGGCTGAAACAAGGACGTCGTCGAAATAGGGGACGACGCCTTGTAGTCCTTGGAGCAGCCTCTCCATTAAGCTCTGGAACAGTCCCGGGGCAATGCTGACCCCAAACTGCAGTCTGCGGCAACGGAACGCACCTCGGTGCGTGACAATTGTCTGTGCTTCAGCGGCTTCATCGTCCACGACCAGCTGTTGATAGGCTTGGGCGAGGTCGAGCTTCGCGAACACAGTCCCCTCGCCCAAGGTGTGCAGCAGATGTTGAACCACCGGTACTGGGTATGCGTGGGAAGGCAAGGCACGGTTGATGGAGCAGCGGTAATCAGCGCAAATCCTCACGCTGCCATCCGGCTTGAGGGGTAGCACAATGGGTGTTTCCCATCTGGCATGGTCCACTGGCTCCAAAATGCCCTGAGCCACTAACTTGTCCAGTTCAGCGTCCACTTTTGGTTTGAGGGCGATGGGCACCCGGCGAGGCTTCATCCGCACCGGCTGTACGGACGGGTCGAGGTTAAAGGAAACCGGCGTGCCCGTGTACTTGCCTAATCTGCCATCGAAGACTTCGGGGAACTCGTTGACCAGGCAGTCGAGTGCGTTGGAGCTGAGGTGGTGAATTCCGTTGATCTGCAGACCCAGGGACTGGAACCAGTCGAGGCCGAGAAGGCTGGGCAGCCGTCCGTCGACTACGATGAGGGGTAGGCGGCCGTCAAACCCCTTGAACTGCACTCTGACCTTGCGGGTGCCAATTATTGGGATCAGGTTGCCCTGATAGTCTCTCAGTGTGATATGGCAATCGTTCAGCTGGCGTTTTGAAAGCTGCGGCACGATGCGTTTGATGGTGCTCCATGACACGATGGATGTGGCAGACCCAGTGTCGAGCTCCATCTCGCAGGGCTTCCCCTCGACCATGACTGTCAGTTGAATTTTCTTCTGAAGTTGGTTGCACGAGAGACTATGGTGAGAGTTACGGAGAATGGAATGGCAGTCCACTCTCGCTTTCTTAGGGCCCTCTGTTCTGGGACGATATGGCCGCGACCTCTCAGTCTGTGACTCGGACGAGGACATGGGCTGTGCGGCTCGGCACACTCGAGCGATGTGACCTTTCCTGCCACAGCGCTGGCAGAGGGCTTGCCTGAATCTGCACTCAGCTCTTTCGTGGTTACCTCCGCAACCACTACATGCAGATTTAGGCCTGCCCTTTTTCCGTTGCCAGCTCTTTCTGCTCGCCTCATCAAGGCGGTTGATGTCCTCATCATCTGCTTCAGCATCGGAATCTTCGCTTTCCGAGTCTGGCTGGCTGGTTACTGTGTTAAAGGCATTGGCAGGCTGCGCGGCGTTGGCGGCCCGGGCTTTCGCGATGGTGGCTAGGGAAGCAGCAGCTATTTCGGAGGCTCGAACTTCTTCGAAGGCCTTCTGGAACGACAAGTCTGATTTTGTTAGCAGCCTCTTCTGTAATTTGAGGTCGCGGAGGCCACACACTAAACGGTCGAGAAGGGCTTCATCTAAGTCCCGGAACTCGCAGTGCAGGGCGGCGGATCGTAGGGCAGCAACGTAGGCACTCACAGACTCCCCCTCAGCTTGGCTGCGCTGATGGAAGGCGTGCCGGCTGGCTATCTTAGACGGGGACGGAGCGTAATGGCTCTTCAGTTTGGCCATTAGCTCAGGCCACGGAACGGCCTTTATCGGGTCAGGAGCTGTCAGAGCTCTGGCTGTGTGGAAAACGTCTGAGCCACACACCGACAAGAAAAACGCGCATTTCCTCTCATCTGTCAGCTCGGTAAGGTCGTGTGCGACCAGGAAGCATTCAAATCGAGCCGTGTACGACTCCCATGTCTCGGCTCCATAGTTGAATGGCGCGAAATTTAACGTGGCCATTCCTGTCAGAACCAACGACGTCTCGTCGCGGTATGATTAAGCGCGGTTCTAGTGACTCAGCGAGTGACTTCAGCTATCAGTGACTTCAGCTTCTCGTACCTCAGTTTGGCAATCCCATCCTCGTCGCCAGTGTGTGTACCAAGGACCCGTGGGTAGCCAGAAGAACTGAGGCAGAGACAGGAATAAAAGGCTAACAAGTTTATTCCCTTAAAGTACAAGCTAACACTTCAGAACCGGCTTAGATAGGAACGCGCGCTGCTCGTTTGGACAGCTCCCTATTTATAGAGGAGCTGTCAAACGATCAGCCAATCGGCTGTCGAGCGCTTCCCGCTCAAACCTTTAGTCAGCGCAAACTCAGAACACAACACTCCCTCCCACCCCTCCCAGGAGTCTCCACATGGCCCATTTTGGATGCAGGTAAGTGCAGGGCCGCTCAGAGGCTCAGGGACGGCAAAAAATGGGCCTACCGGAAGTTTGGAAAGGGCAGAAACAGGCCCATTTCCAGCCTTGAGAGGGCCTCCAGAGCCTAGGGAGGCCATTTTCACCCTCCTAGGGGCTTGAGCAAAGCCTCCGGAGCCCAGGGAGGGCAAACTCCCCCTTGGTGCCGGAGGCCAACTAGGCCCCAGCCACCATGGCAACCCCCCCTAGCAACCAGGCAGAGAACCCCTTGCTAAAAAATTTGAAGCCCACCCCTAATAATTCTTCACTTTCTGCTTTCTTTGTAGAGGCAAGAGGCCTTAACGTTGCTTGCTTGAAGAGGAGATTCATATATCTTTTAACCTTACTTTGAATTCCTTATTTCCTTCTCTTGGTGAGAAACCTTGTCTTGTATTGTACTGCTTTAACTTTCTTTTTTTTTCCTAACTGGAACTGAATAGGTATGCACGATTTCACTGACATTGCCTCAAAATGTCCTGCTTCACCACCTTTATTTGAATTAATTCTTCATCTCTTTCTCATGAAGTGAATGTATTAATTTCCCCATTGACTTTCAATTACTTAAGAACTTGCTAGCTTTTAGTCTGTGGAGTGCTTCTGATTTCTGCGTTAGCTTTCAACCTACTGAATTTAACTACTAAATACCAAGCAATTATTTGATAGCTCTACATGCCATTAGCCAAATATTATATAATGGACTGTGCTGATTGATGATTATTTATAGTTTCATTTTTTAATTTACTGAATGCAGAAGCCTATTTAATAATTTTTAGCATTCAGTTTTAACAAAACTGGCATTCTGGTCTGACAGGTAAAGGTAAAGGTTGCGTTCACACATAAGTGCTAGTCGTTCCTGACTCAAAGGGGTGGTGCTCATCTCCATTTCAAAGCCAAAGAGCCAATGCTGTCCGAAGACGTCTCTGTGGTCATGTAGCCGGCATGACTAAATGCTGAAGCTGCATGGAGCGCTGTTACCTTCCCACCAAAGGTGGTCCCTATTTTTTTACTTGCATTTTTATGTGCTTTCCAATTGCTAGGTTGGCAGAAGCTGGGACAGGAAACGGGAGCTCACTCCATTACATGTCACTAGGGATTCGAACCACCAAACTGCCGACCTTGCTGATCGACAAGCTCAGCGTCTTAGCCACTGAGCCACTGTGTCACTCTCTAGTCTGATACACTGTATTTAAAGGAGTCCTACAGTTTAGTAGTTCTATCTGCACATTAAATCTTCACTTAGCTAAAACAGCGCAAATTCTTAGCCATTTGAAAGATTATTCCAAACTTTTGTTAACCCAGTTAACATTTTATTTAAAAAAAGATGTTGGGTGAAGACTTCACACAGCTGAACAAATTAGAAAATGGAGCCAGTGGCAACAAGAAGTAATAGCTGAGTTGTGCCGTTTTTTAAAGGGTTTAGACCAATTCGTGGAGGTTAAGACGATCTGTGGCTGCATGTCAAGATGATTATATGCTTTCACCAAGTTCAGGCACACCATGCTTCTAAATTAACAGTTGCTAGGACACAAGTGGAACAGAAAGTTATGCCTTCCTTTATTGGAGAATCTGGTTGTCCACTGTGAGGAATGGAATGCTGTGCTACATGCTAGACTTCAGTCTGATTCAGGAGTATTGTTATCACAACAGTGTTATCTGATGTATGTCACCTTTAACTTCCAGAATTTTCAGCAATACTGCAGACATGCAGGCTAAGGGATTCAAAGAACTGAAGTCTATATACTTGGTAGATATACTAGAGTGAGTTACACTGAACTTCAGCAAAAATCCCACAAAAAACCTAAAGTATTCAATATTCTCCTTATTTGAATAAATCATAAATTCAATTTAATTAATTAAGCATCTGCTTATTTATTGCCATGAAGATGCCAGAATCAAAGGCACAGACATGGAAGGACATAGCGATTCATTGTATTCGTCTTCTTTGCAAAGTTTTGCTATTTGTAGCAGCAGGCACTTAATTTTCTGGTTCTTTCTTTCTTTCTTTCTTTCTTTCTTCCTTCCTTCCTTTTTTCTTTCCTTCTTTCTTTCTTTCTGTCTTACTTTCTTTTTATAGTTATCTTTCTTAATCACTCTTTTTGAATGTTTCCATCATCAGTCCTCTTCATCTGGCAAAGATGTCCTAGCAACTATTATAGCCAAACTGGTTAGCAAGATGGGAGACAATAGTTTGATTTTTTTTAAAAGCACTAAAATACGTTGAGATATCAAACTTTACAGAATATTCTTGCTATTTAAATTATCCAAACATCAGCAATAGTACTTAGACTTATATACTGCTTCACAATGTTTTATAGCTCTCTCTAAGCAGTTTATAGAGTCAGCATATTGGCCCCAACAATCTGGGTCCTCATTTTGTTGACTATGGAAGAATGGAAAGCTGAGTCAACCTTGAGCTGGTGAAGATGATCCAAAAATGGTGTCTCAAAATCTATTTGTATAATTTGTGTTTCCTGTTTTAGATTTTGCTAGGTAACATTAACCTGGCTAGGGTAGAAAAATCTCAGGGTTTTAGATATATTCACTGCTTATTTGGCACTGAGGTTCACATAGGCTCATTAAACAAAAATTAAAGAATCTCCAGATGTCAAAAATCACGTCCTGGAATTTTATATGTTATATGTGTCTTTATAGAGTTTTTGTTTCCAGCTTCCTATAATTATGACCCTGGGTTATTCTCATCAGATTTCATAGCTTTTAAATTGTCCCTAGATGTTATATTTCCAGCAAGATTTTATTTAAATTACTGTTAAATTGTGACGAGATTGGAAAACCACTTCAGGATACCTATCTATATATGTTAGGGCTACGATTGTATTATGTATGTATAAAATGAAAGCAATATCGCTTTTTAAATCAGGCAAAAGGAGTGACTTAAGCTATATCATAAATTTTATTGATGCAAGTTTAGCAAGTTAAAGAGCCTTCTAAAAAGTCAGTATTGTAATTTGAGAATAGAGGTACGTAATCTGAATTGCTAAAGCCATATGTAATCCTTGAAAAGTTGAGATATGTCAACAAAGCCAGATGATTATCATCATATTGTGTTTTTATGGTGATGCAAAAGGAAAATAGCTAAATGTATAAAGGATGATTGTTGTTATTTATAAACATAAATTAAAGGGTTATTTTTTTTCCTGCCCTCACCCACTATTTTGCCTGGTTTTGCCTACATCTGTAGCAAGCTGATTAAAAAAAATGAATATGGTGGCTTTGTTCTTTTAAACATCTTCCAATAAATTCTATCAAAATACCTATAGTAAACAAAATAAAAATAGAGATATAATGAAACATATAGCAAGCAACATAAAATCAAAAAGTAACACCACCAAGTAATATAAATAAATAGATGGTAAGAATCACAATTCAAATGCTCTTCGAAATAACTTTGAATGTAAAACTTCAGTCAAATATTTAATCTTGTAATAGTGTTCAATTATTTAATACTTTTCTTCTCTGTCACATAAAACATTACAATGTGCTAACAATTTTACAGTTCCAGAAATTCAAGTGAGGCAATACGATGGCATGCAGAGAAATAAATATGTAGGGGTTTTTGTTTTGCAAATGATTTTATCCTATTAATCAAGTTATTACTAATTTAACTCTGTAAAATAAACGAGGAAGAACTTCATCAACTATATACTCCAATTACTTAGGATTCTGCACCTTTGTTTAATCAATTTTCCATAGAGTATGTGGGTTAAACTATGCATTAAACACACATTGATAATGACAAGAGTAGAGTCAGGAAAAATAAAAAATCAATATATTTTGGATGATGTCAGCTGAACAGAGGAACAAAGTTATTTGTCAAACCTGACAAGAGATTCTTAAACATAGGATATTCCATTCTTCTAGCCTATCCCGTAGCACTAAATCAAGCCTTCCTGTAGTTGGTACAATATAATCAATCATCCATTCTTAACATACTTCCATAAAAATGAAATGGAATGTCATTAAGCATTTCAGCCAGCTTAAGATTTAAGAACAGCTACTGCTAATGCTTAGTTTTATTACAGAATTATTACAGAATTCTCATATGCCAACTTTCCTGCAAAAGACATGGCAGCTTTAATGGGAGATTTCTGTTCATTTTATCACTATGTGCTGTTGTATCACCACATGGCTGTTCGGAGAATTCTGGGAGTTGAAGTCGCCAAGTTTGAGAAAAACTGTTTTAAACGAACAGGAATTTTCCATAGCCACCCAGAGTCAATTGCAGTTCTCAACAGTCTAATTTTCACTCACCTATTTTTGCTTTTTTTATGGGTTTGCTGATGACTGATGTCATAATTATATGTAGTTAAAGAGTTATATGTACAGGCAAACAGTTCAGTTCAGTTCAGTTGCGTTTATTTATAGGCCGCCCTTTTCCCTGGGGGGACTCAGGGCGGCTAACAACTTATGGGAGGGGAAGACATACAATAACATAAAAATACAGTGTGTAGTTAAGATCAGACAACATTCATTCAACATTCGGGCGGGGGCAAACTATGATCTTTACCCCCAGGCCTGGCGGGATAGCCAGATCTTGAGGGCTGTGCGGAAGGTCTGAAGGGTGGTGAGGGTACGAATCTCCACGGGGAGATCGTTCCAGAGGGTCGGAGCTGCTACAGAAAAGGCTCTCCTCCGCGTAGTTGCCAGCCGACACTGGCTGGCAGATGGCACTCGGAGGAGGCCTAATCTGTGGGATCTTATGGGTCGGGAGGAGGTAATTGGCAGAAGGCGGTCTCCCAAGTACGCAGATCCACTACCATGAAGGGCTTTATAGGTAGTAAGAAGCACCTTGAAGTGCACACGGAGGCCAACAGGTAGCCAGTGCAGCTCGCGGAGGATAGGTGTTATGTGGGCGAACCGAGGTGCACCCACGATCACTCGCGCGGCCGCATTCTGGACTAGCTGAAGCCGCCGAATGCTCTTCAAGGGCAGCCCCATGTAGAGCACGTTGCAGTATTCCAGCCTAGAGGTCACGAGGGCGCGAGTGACTGTTGTGAGAGCCTCCCGATTCAGGTAGGGCCGCAACTGGCGCACCAGGCGAACCTGGGCAAATGCCCCCCTGGTCACAGCCGACAGGTGGTGATCAAAAGTCAGCTGTGGATCCAGGAGGACTCCCAAGTTGCGAACCCTGTCTGAGGGGTGTAAATTTTGACCCCCCAGCCTGATCGTTGGAACACTAGCCAAATTTTTGGGAGGGAAACACAACAGCCACTCGGTCTTTTCTGGGTTGAGTACAAGCTTGTTAGCCCGCATCCAGTCCCTAACGGCTTCAAGGCCCCGGTTCATCACGTCCACCGCTTCATTGAGTTGGCACGGGGCGGACAGATACAGCTGCATATCGTCCGCATATTGGTGGTATCTTATCCCGTGCCTCCGAATGATCTCGCCCAGCGGTTTCATGTAGATGTTAAATAGTACGGGGGACAGGACCGACCCCTGTGGCACCCCATATGATAGGGGCCTCGTGGTCGATCTCTGACCCCCGACCAACACCGACTGCGACCTGTCCGAGAGGTAGGAGGAGAACCACTGTAAAACAGTGCCTCCCACCCCCACCTCCCGCAGTCGTCGCAGAAGGATACCATGGTCGATGGTATCGAAAGCCGCCGAGAGGTCGAGGAGAACCAAGATGGAGGCATGGCCTCCATCCCTGGCTCTCCAGAGATCATCGGTCAATGCGACCAAAGCGGTTTCTGTGCTGTAACCAGGTCTGAAGCCGGACTGGAAGGGGTCCAGGTAATCGGCTTCCTCCAAGGACCGCTGGAGCTGGTAGGCCACCACCTTCTCAACAACCTTCCCAATAAAGGGGAGGTTGGAGACTGGACGATAGTTGTTAAGTACGGCTGGATCCAAAGATGGTTTCTTCAGGAGGGGTCTCACCACCGCCGTTTTAAGTGCGGCGGGGAAGTGCCCCTCCCGAAGCGAGGCGGTAATAACCGCTTGGATCCAGCCCCGTGTCACCTCCCTGCTGTTAGCAACCAGCCAGGAGGGACACGGGTCCAGTACGCAGGTGGAGGCACTCACAGCCCTCATGGCCTTGTCCACGTCCCCGGAAGTAACATCCTGAAACTCAACCCAGCGATGGTCAACCAAATCATCCTCTCGTGCCTCTGCTGGCTCTGCAAAGGTGGAGTCCAAATCCGACCGAAACCGAGCAACTTTGTCCGCCAAGAACTGGGCATAATCCTCAGCCCTACCCTGCAAGGGGTCCCCCGTATCCCTCTTATTTAAGAGGGAGCGGGTTATCCTAAACAGGGCGGCTGGACGAGACTCGGCGGACGCAACCAAGGTGGCAATATAAGATCTCTTTGCTGCCCTAAGTGCCCTGATGTAATCCTTGGTGCAGGTTGTTAAGAGTGCTCGGTTCGGTTCGGATTTATTGGACCTCCACAAGTGCTCTAGGCGTCTCCTCCGGCGCTTCCTCTCCCGGAGCTCCTCGGTGAACCAAGGAGGCCTCCGGGATCCGCCGCCTCGGAGGGGCCGTAGTGGCGCAATCCGGTCGAGGGTCTCCGATGCTGCCGAATGCCAGGCGGCAGCCAGAGTCTCTACCGGACTGTGGGCGAGAGCATCAGGAATAACCCCAAGCTCCGTCTGGAACCTCAAAGGGTCCATAAGTCGCCTGGGGCGGAACCACTTGGTCGGTTCCTCCTCCCTACAGTGGGGGTTTGGTCTTCGGAAGTCAAGCCTCAGTAGGCAGTGGTCTGACCACGACAGGGGTATGATCTCATTACCCCTCAGACCAAGATCACAAGTCCACTGCTCCGAGAGGAATACGAGGTCGAGCGTGTGACCCGCAGAGTGAGTTGGGCCTCGAATTATCTGGGTCAAGCCCATGGCTGTCATGGAAGCCATGAACTCCTGCGCCCCATCCGAGTGTTCACCGAGCGTAGGCAAATTGAAATCCCCCAGGACCATAAGCCTGGGGAACTCAACTGCCAGCTCGGCTACCAACTCGAGGAGCGAGGGGAGGGCTGCTGCAACACTGTTGGGAGGCAGGTACGTTAGCAGCAGACCCACTTGACCCTTGAGGTCCAGCTTCACCAGCAGGCACTCACACCCGACAAGCTCCGGAGCAGGGATCCTACGAGGAACCAAAGACTCCCGAATAACAATAGCCACACCCCCACCCCTTTCCTCAGCTCTCGGCTGATGAAGCACCTGAAATCCTTCTGGGCACATCTCTACGAGGGGGACTCCTCCCTCCGGGCCCAGCCAGGTTTCAGTAATACATGCCAGGTCTGCCCCCTCGTCTAAAATTAAGTCCCGGACGAGGGGAGCCTTGTGAACAACAGACCTGGCATTTAGCGACAACAGCCGGAGACCAGGGTCCTGACTACTCGCGCCATCTGGCCTCGGAGTGGGACCCATAGGGCCGGAAGGAGGGATCGCTGTAACATAGCGAACCCTCCTTCCCCGGTAAACAGAATTCTACAGCAATATATATATAGTATGTGTGTGTGTGTGTATAAACAAACTGTAGAATTCTGTTTGTACAAATAACTCTTTAAGTGTGTGTGTGTGTGTGCGCGCGCGGATGCATGTGTGTCTGTATATATTCCACAAAAGAGATTTTTTGCTTCATATTTAAATCCTGAAACATTAGGGTAGTTGTTTGCTAGCCTACAGAAAACATCCTAAATCAATAATTTTAAATGTAACAGAGAAGAGGAATAACTTTCCAACAACAAAATGGCACATCAAATCTGACAGTTTCATTTTGTGTCACATTAAAATGTTTGTTTGTTTGTTTTTGCTTTTAAGGTATATCCATTATTTTAGTTCACATTTAAATATTTTCCAATTTTCAAAATATACAAAACTGAAATGTAGTTTATCATGCACACTTTTTCTGTTGCAATTTATCCAATACACACACACACAAACAAACACACACACTATATAAATGCATACATTCAGGATAAGAATACACATACAAAATATTTTCAATGTGAAAATTTGCAAAAACTGTGCACTTATTAACATTGCTAACAAAAATGTGTATGTTTGGGAAAATGTCTGTTAAAATACATGCTAATTTCAGTGCAAACTCTTTAAAAAAAATTCTCAAGTTCAATTAACCAGAAAGCTAACTTGGTGTGTTTCACGTGCTGGAAACCCAAAGACTGAATTCTAAGCTAGCCTCAGCCATAAAAAAAAAGTGAGCTTGATATATCAAAAATGAGAAAGTGAGGGGAATTAAATATGTTGCTAAATATCAGGCTGCTAAGGAAGATTATTCAAAAGTTTTTAATGAGGTATCATCAATCCTGCCTCTTCATTACATTGTTCCAGAGACTAAAAGGAACTGGAGCTGGGCAGAGATGGAGAATACTGGGGAGCGGAAAAAACCCCCACAGGTGTTACTGAATGAAAGGTCTATTTGTTCTGGATAGAATCACATTTCCGTGAAGGAGTAGATATATAGACCTGGATCAACTGTGTCACAGAAGTCAGTTTTGTTGATTACACAAAATACATCTTTAAACCTGTTGATGTGTTCACTGGATTGGAACAAATGGGATTTTATAGTTCCTTGAGTTTTCTATCTTTATTTTGCTCTGTAATATTTTGTGAAGAACAGTACACAAATTAAATAAATAAACAGTGGGACCTCTTTCATAAACTTAGCAAGGTTGTTCAACTTTTTGATATAACCCACTATTTTAGGTTCCCCCATGATGTTGAACTTTAACCCTTCAAGTTGAAATTTTACATGCTTGATTTCTGCCAGTACTTGTTTTCAACAAATAGCAAATGAAGTAAAATTCCAGAAGCATGTTTTGTGTATTTCCTAGTAACAGCATGCACCTAGCTTTATGAAAGGCAGGGTAAGAACAAGATGAAGCTATTTTTTAATGCTATTAAGTTCAGAACTCCTTAAAAATAAATAAAAATCTATGTTTGCAAAGGACCTAGTAAAATTATCATTGTTGACCTGTACTGTAAATATGAAATTTTGGAGAGTGTCTAGAGACCCCATCCACAGGGTTTGTTTTTGGAGGGGGGGAACATTCATTTTTTACATAAATAACTGGAAAATATACATTTTACATGAGGCCAGGTGCTCATTAAAGAGTTTGCCGCATTTTGCCTACATCAAAATCATCACACAGATGGAGCGATGATCCAAAATGCAGATTTGAAAATAGTGAAAGTGTCAGGCCAGACCTATGAAGACAGCCAGCAAGAAAAAGACTGCAGCATAAAACATAATGTGGTCATTAAAAGGATAAAAGCCTACAATACTCATATATTCTTTGGTTGGAATACAACTGTAACATTTTATCATGCTAAATTTTAAAATGCAGCACATTTTTTCCTCTGAACCTCAAGCTTTACATAGAAAAAATAAAATGGAAATGATAATGGAAATTGAACTGCCTCCTGTTGTCCCTTTGCTTCTGTTTTGTTCTTTATTACTACTTGTAGGTTCAGGTGAATAACAGCACTAGATCTCTAGATCAATTCAAATATATTTTTGAAAAAAATCTTGGCTCCAGGTATCGTTCATATCTACTTTTAAGATAAGCATTGCACTGCCTTGCATTTCCTTTTATACACTACAATAGCAGAGTTGGAAGGGGCCTTGGAGGTCTTCTAGTCCAATCCCCTGCCTAGGCAGGAAACCCTATACCGTTCCAGATAAATGGATATCCAACATCTTCTTAAAGACTTCCAGTGTTGGGGCATTCACAATTTTTGGAGGCAAGCTGTTCCACTGATTAATTGTTCTAACTATCAGGAAATTTCTCCTCAGTTCTAAGTTGCTTCTTTCCTTGATTAGTTTCCACCCATTGCTTCTTGTTCTACCCTCAGGTTCCTTGGAGAATAGTTTGACTCCCTCTTCTTTGTGGCAACCCCTGAGATATTGAAACACATCTATCTTGTCTCCCCTAGTCCTTCTTTTCATTAAACTAGACATACCCAGTTCCTGCAACCATTCTTCATGTGTTTTAGTCTCAAGTCCCCTAATCATCTTTGTTGCTCTTCTCTGCACTCTTTCTAGAGTCTCCACATCTTTTCTACATTGTGGTGACCAAAACTGAATGCAGTATTCCAAGTGTGGCCTTACCAAGGCATTATAAAGTGGTATTAACACTTCACATGATCTTGATTCTATCCCTCTGTTTATGCAACCTAGAACTGTGTTGGGTTTTTTGGCAGCTGCTGCACACTGCTGGCTCATATTTAAATGATTGTCCACTAGGACTCCAAGATCCCTCTCACAGTTACTACTATTGAACAAGGTACCACCTATACTGTACCTGTGCATTTCGTTTTTCTTGCCTAAATGTAGAATCTTACTCTTTTCACCATTGAATTTCATTTTATTATTTATCATTAGTGCCCAATGTTCAAGTTTGTCAAGATCCTTCTGTATCTTAAGCATGTCTTCTGGAGTGTTGGATATTCCTGACCGCTTGGTGTCATTGGCAAATTTGATGAGTTCCCCATTTATTCCCTCATCCAAATCATTGATGAAGATGTTGAAGAGCACTGGGCCTAAAACAGAGCTTTCTCTCCATGTAGATGCAGTTCCATTGAAGACTACACGTTGAGTGCAGTTGGTCAGCCAGTTTACAAATCCATCTGGTGGTGATGCTGTCCAACCCACATTCTTCTACTTTATCTAGTAGTAAGTTATGGTCTACCTTATCAAATGCCTTACTGAAGTCCAAGTAAACAATATCAAGGGCATTCCTCTGGTCCACTAATTTTGTCACATTATCAAAGAATGCAATAAGATTAGTCTGGCATGATCTGTTTTTGAGAAACCCATGTTGGCTTTTGGCTATTACTTTGTTTACTTCTTGGTGTTTGCTAATTTGTTACTCGATTATCTTTTCCAGAATCTTTCCTGGTATTGAGATCAGTCTAATAGGTTTATAGTTTCCTGGATCTATTTTTTTTCCCTTTTTTGAAGATGGGAACCACATCAGCTCTCTTCCAGTCCTCTGGCAGTTCCTTGGTGCTCCAGGATCTCTGAAATATATAGTTCAGTGGTTCTGAGATCTCATCTGCCCGTTCCTTCAGAACCCTGGGGTGTAATCCATCCGGTCCTGCTGATTTGAACTCGTTTAGACAGGTGTCACTTACCATTTTCTTTCCTATTTCAACTGTTCCTAATCTGATTTTTGTGGTGCTGTTTTTGATAGGTTGGACTGTTTTATCCCTTTGTGTAAAGATAGATGCAAAAAGTGAGTTAAATAGTTCTGCTTTCTCCCTGTTGCTTGTGACCTTCTTGCCACTTTCTCCCAGCAATGGACCAATTGTTTCCTGAACCTTTTTCTTGTTTTTCTTGTTTTTCTTGTTATTTTCTCTTTGCCCCAACAAAATCTTGCATTCTTAGCAGAAACATTGGCAAATTGCATTAGAATTTCTAAACTCTTTTTTTTTTCACTCCCCAAAGCCTTACCAGGATTGAAAAGAGCTGTGGTGGTGCAGTGGTTAGAATGCAGTACTGCAGGCTAATTCTGCTGACAGCCAGCAGTTTGATTTCTGTAGAAGATTAGATTACATTAACAGAGTTGGAAGGGACCTTGTAGGTCATCTAGTCCAACCACCTGCCCAAGCAGGGGACCCTACACCATTTCTGACAAAGGGCAGTCCAGTCTCTTCTGAGAAAGCCTCCAATGATGAAGCTCCCACAACTTCTGAAGGCAAAAAACACAACCAAGCTATGCGGTTCTGTCAGCATCCCATCACCACAAACTCTCTTTCTCCTTCTCTGATCCATTAATTTTTGTGCCATTGCAGTTGGTTTAAACAATAAAACTAATATTTATGTATGTCTGTATCTGCATATGCATGGACAGACACAAATATATCTGTGTATATGTACATTCATAGAAAGATCTCTTATTGTTTTTATGCTGAATGTAAACCACATGGATTCATTTTGAGACATTAGAATAATCTGTAAATCCAGTATTTCATGTTTATAATGTGTTGTGACTTTTGCCAAATCTGGTCACTTCAGTAAATTTTTTGTGGTTAGAGCAATGCAACAATTAAAAAGATTCTGTCCATCACTGCTCCATGGTGCTAAACAATTTCCTCTTCTTTGCATGCTTTTAATTCCCAGTGGACTATTTGGTGGTGTTGGCCTCGCTCATTTCTCTTTATTTTTGCAGTTCATGCAAATGTTATGGTTTTCTTCTCATTGCTTTTTCTGCTGGTGTTGTGTAAGCTGAGTATAACATACTTGCCAATCATTAAGATTTTGTAACCTCTGATTTATATTGTATGAATCTACTCAATTGTGGCTTATTTCTGGTTAAGATGACTTGCTATGAAGCATGAATGCAAATATTCTCTTCTTCTTGTTGTTGTTTTAAAGTGCAATTGTTTGTAATTTTCCTCTCTGAGACTCCTGCTCTTTTTCCTCTCTGGACATTTCCTGCTTTCTTTAACATCGTGCTGCTTAAAATGCAACAGTGTGAATTTTGCTCTTGACTTAAATAATTAACTCTGTAAGCAGAGACATCTATCCCTGCAAAGCACAATATCCAGGAACTATTTGTCCTTCTAAAGTGTGTCTGGCTCCTGCCAGCAGGGTCTGGCTCTGCGCATACCAGGGGTTTTATCTTTTGTTAGGTTTAAGGAGGGGAAGGAACTGAGGCAAAGATTTGTCTTGTGCCAATGACCCATAGTAAGAGGGATTAATTTCTGTCAAGGCAATACAAAACTCTCTTCTTTAGCCTCTCTCCCTCCAAATTATAGAGAGCACATTTGCATTTATTGCTTCCCTTACTTTAAATCCTGTCAAATTCACTATCAAACCAGGGAGTAAGCTAGTTGTCTAGGTGCATTACCAATGATATTGTCAGTTCTGATTAATCAGGGGTCCTTGGCAGGCTTATGGCCAATTAGAATTTGCCATAATAAGGGGGTGACAGCTGGTGTTGCTAAGCAACAGCTGTCTATAGAACTAAAGAAGCCAGACACATTTAGATGCTACTGTAGAGTTCGACAGCAGCATGTCAAAATAACATAGGCTTCTGTCCAGCAATTTTATTTCCTAACCGAAGAACAGGCAATGGAGTGAGAAACATATTTCCTTTTCAAGAATATAACTGTGAGGGGGAAAAATGATCTCCTCCTTATACCCTTTGGAGATGAATTTTCAGCAATGGAGATGCCATCCTCATTTGCAATTGAGAGAACATATTAATGAACTGGAAGTTTTTCCCACCATAAATTAAGACTCCAGGTGCTTGATGAGTGGATATAGAGAAATCAGCTATTAGACTAGTGAGAAATTAACACCCCCAAACACTTTCAGATTCCCTCTCTATACGTGCATTATAATCTAGAGAAATTAATTTCAGAATGATCTGTTTAAAAGACAGCAAGAGTTCTTTTTCTAAGGCAGGCCATGGTTAAGGCCAAATTACTAATGAAAGATTAATTACAATTCCTTAGCAATCATCTAGGCAAATCCCACTCTTAGTAGAAAATGGGATCCAAATTTTCAAAACCCTATTTTGAGTAAAATAGGTATTAGGTTAAAGGGATCATATTG
This sequence comes from Thamnophis sirtalis, assembly GCF_051295495.1. NCBI lineage: Eukaryota > Metazoa > Chordata > Lepidosauria > Squamata > Natricidae > Thamnophis > Thamnophis sirtalis. Next base: position 22,729,104 of record NW_028261389.1, on the reverse strand, counting down.
TTATATTCCATTTCAATTTCTTGTGTTAATCTGAGCTGGAACTCAAGACCTATTGCTTTCATGGAAGAGCCCAATAATGCTACGGAATTGGCAAAGTAAAAAAAATCAACATTTTTGTGGGGAATTAGATTAAAAATAGCCATGTACTAGAAAAAAAAAATCTCATGTTATTTGTTTGTAAATATTGATTTATATGTGTGGGGTCAGAGAGTTATTCTTAGAAATATGTCTGCATATATTGCAACAAGTTCTATGAAAACAATAAACAAACATACAAATGAAGGGAATTAGAGAAATAGCTTCAGGCAGTCCTCATTTAGAAAGCCAAAGTAAGATCATAAGCACAGTTGCGATTTCTCTAAACATCAATTTTGTTTAACAACCAAGTTAAACTGTGATAACTAAATGAGATCTATCAGCACAAGCTTTAATTTAAGGGTGGCTAACCTGCAGCCAATCCTCTTTTGGCAGACCTTGAAGCCTCCTCTGGCATTGGATGCTGAAAAGTGACAGCACTATTTTCCACTATTTGTGTTGGGAAACAGATGAAGAAATATAATATTGTAGGGACTGATGTTGACAAAGCAGTAAGAAGCTGTGTTTGGGCCAGCCAGAATGGTTGTGCAAACACTGAGGAAAAACATCTTCAAAAGACAGCAGGAAAAGTTCTGGGATTTAAAACTTGGGGATGGGAGGGAGGGAAGAGAGAGGAAGAGATATGCTAGGCAGTCTGATTTATGTCTTTTGCATATATGGTTTTCTTGTCTATAACAAGGCAATTTTCCTAAACTGTCTACGAAAAGTCTCCTGTTCGCTATCTGAGTTGATTTTATGAAGGGTAGAAATGTATCCAATATGCAATCTGAGATTTAGCTTAAAACAGAGATTAGTTAAAAAGTAAAGAACACCCTTACCACAACAAAGGCCAACTCACATAATTGATGTGGTCCAAGTAACATAGTTTGTGGCCACCAAATACTGACACACAGCCATCCCTGTTCTAATTCAAGCAATCATGAGATGAATTCTCTTCATTTGCAAAACACACAACATAGATTCCAACTATTTACCCTAAGGCAGGGATGTCAAACCCGATTTCATTGAGGGCCGCATCACGATTGTGTTTGACCTTGGGAGGCTGGGGTGGCCGTGGGTGGGGTGGCCGTGGCCAGCTCAACATCACCAGTGTCAGGGGCACTTGTCGTGGCCAGAGTGCTCTGCCGGTGAAAATGGGTTCACAAACTCCATTTTCTGCTGTCACTGCCTCTTGCAACCCTCTGCCAGCGAAGACAGAGCTCAGGAGAGCTCTATTTCTGCTGGCAGAGGCACTGTGGGCCAGTCCTTCACTGTCCCCAGGGTAGCCCCATGGGCCAGTTCTAAGCACCCTGCAGGCTAGATCCATCCCCCAGATCTTGAGTTTGAAATCTCTGCCCTAAGGCTCTGTTATCAAAAGTTTTTTTTTTTAAATGCATTTTTTAATGAAACATCTTTGAGGAAATCTCAATTTTTATGTAGTAAAAAAGAAGTGTTTAAAAGTTGTTTACTTTTGGGGGCACTCTAAGGAAACAAAATACAAAATGTCTTGTGGTAGCTTCAAAGGCCAACAAATGCATTTTTGCATAAACTTTCACTATCAAAGGCCACGTGCACTACAATCCCTGCAAGCTTATGCACTAATAAATTGATTCTTCTTTAAACTGCCACAACAATTTTAAAGTCATTCATGTAATCTCATGTGATTTATTAATTTTTAATGTGCCACAAAATTCCTTATTTTGCTGCAAAGATTAATAAAGTCAGCCCGCTGGGAAGCTCTTGAAGAAAATATATGCTTATATAAGCAGGGGAAAAACCAAGTCAGGAAATTTCCCATTGGCACTGTGAAACTGGTTATTTCCACAGTGGTGACTTACAACGTCATTTGGCATTATTCGATATCCCTGTGCCAAAGTAACAGTAATAAGGAAAGGCTTTCCTTTGCTGCACTGATGCTTAGATAATGTTATGAAAACACTTTTAGTCACTATAAGAAAATGGCCTAAGGTATTATGAAACCAATTAGATCAAGCTCTTGGATAAGACAAGCTTGTGAAACATGAGACACATCACATCACATCGAGAACATGGAAGGAAAGGAACATTTTGAATCCCTGCTTTCCCCAAGAGATTGTTAGATAGCAAAGGAGTGATTATTTTGTGTAATTGTTTTTTTTTTTTAAAAAAAAGCTTAAATCCACAGCAAATAACAATTTGAACTTATGCAGTTTTGTGCACAAAATTTTTTAAAAAATGCAACTACTGGTCACCTCAAAAATTCAGCTGCTACAGTTTTGCCAATAATGGGGTCGGTGTCTTTTGTGCAAGCCCTAAATGCAATGGATGTTGTGTTGCCCAGTTCTTCTGAACCCACTGAATAGCAAGTGTCTTAGAAAGGATTGTTTTTATGGTGTTTCCTACATGAAAGTTGTTCTAGTTGAGATTCTGCAAAGGAAAGCTAACAAAAAATTTCAGCCAAATATATAGTGAATTATTATATGGAAATTGCTCTTCCTGTGTTTATAGGTACCTTCCAACTTTTGGGGGGACTCCAAAGTGGTATGTAGATTTCTAGGAGGGATATATATCAAACACAGGGCTCTGGAGTTCAAATCTGATAGAAAAACATACACGAACTGCATATAAGTTATTTGAAACAAAACTCATTCTTTATTTTCGCATTAAACACCCCAGAAACCCTTCTCCTTAAAGGAGCAGTGACTCTGCAAAGGGCAATCAGAAAAACATTAACTGTGTTGCAGTGGATGAGTGGTTCACTTTTTATGTAATAGTGCACATTAGAGAAACATGAAGCAGAAAGAAAAAGAAAAGGTTTTTGTATGTGTGATTGTGACAGCTGCCTGCAATCTTACCTCCTTTATCTTTGCAATACTGAAGGCTGGGGTCAATATGCTCCGGACCTTTTCCCACTTCTCATCACGCAACATGACAATGCTGTCTGCAAATGGCTTAAAAACCAAATCTGGTCTCTAATTGAAGACAAAGATAGAACAGTATCAAAAACAGTTCAAATCTTAATAGCAATGTAACAACCGATGAATAAATATGTTGAATACAAAGTAGGATAATAATGTTCAGATTCCAGAATTCTGAAAAGTTGTATATTGGTCTGCCTGCACAACCTTGCTTGTGTTGTATGATATACATGTACTATAACTCCTAGAATACAGAAGACCCCTGAAAAGTTATGGGACAGGTTTCTTTTCCAAGGAACCTTCCTTTGCACCGTAAATATTATATTCAGTCCCCAAAGTCTCAGGTGCTGATGCACATTGGGGTTTTCTTGTACCTGTATAGATATTTTATTCCAAGTTCCTGTAGGGGTATGATTTCATTGTTCCTACTGGGAATTTTGTGAACCTCCAAGAAAAACCATGATTTTAAAATTCAAAACTAGTAGAGACATATTCTAAAGAAAGATTGCAACGTCAAAACTCCAAGATTTCATACCATTGACTTCAGTTAAGCTCAAATTCAATTTATCTAGCTTTAACCAAGATGAGAATAATAATATGACAATTCAACATTTCGGTAATATGATATGAGAAACTGCTAAGCTGTTGAATTATTGGAACTTTTGGAAATGTGTATTAATTGTAATAGCATTTTTCAAAATGCTAGGGGCAGATAAAAATCAGAATGCTGCATCTTGACCTCACCCATTCATATAGTGTAAATTCTAGCTACGTTCTGCGATTATCTCATCCGTCTTCTAGTGTATGCTGTTGGCCACAGGGTGGACACTTTGCCCTAAGAAACCGCAGTGAATGATCTCAGAAAGCTATGCCCTGTATAATGTGTGCAGGGGAATGCATCACTAATACATTGAGTCAAGAGTACACAGCTATCAAGTGTGCTATACAGATTTCTGCTCTGAGAAACTCTGGTTCTCAATTACACTCCAACAACAAAATTGAGGTACATTTAAATTTGTTGCCAAGCAGCATCACTAAAAAAAGCAGCACTCCACACTTGCAATATTTATTGCAAATCTGATGTGACTTGTCACGCTGATCAATGGTTGTAATAAAGAATGGATCGGTTCTGGCCTAAATGTATAACCAACTGAGCATTCCCTTCAGATCCCTCTTCAAAGTCTTCTTTTTTTCTTAAAGCACTACAGAACTCCTTAGGTCTCTATCCCATACAGTATAACCAATCCCAACTCAGTTTTTTAAATTGATTTAATTATTTATTTAAAATATTTATGCGGCTGCTCATCTTAAGCAACTCAGCACAGCTCTCAATAGTTTTCCCATGACTCTATATCTGTCCCCTGCAATTCCTACATCAAACATTAACTTAATTGTTCATGAGGTAGAAACCTATCCATTTGTACTTTTATAAGAGGCTTTGATATCATGTGTCTGTAAATGCTAGACTCCAGCCTCATTTCAAACTGGAAAAGTCAAACCTATCAACCAGCTAGGCCTTTCTACAGGATATTCCATTCTGTGTTCCTCACCCCCTTTTTAGGTTACTATTCCAACTATCATTCTACATTCCATGTAGAAATCCTCAAATCTTATCAGGCATTTTTAACTACCAGTTTTTCCTTTAAAATGCATTTAGAAAAGTATAGTGCAGTGATGGCTAGCCTTTTTGTCCTCGTGTGCTGAAATTGTGCGCGCGACAGCACACATGTGCATGCCCACACTCACAATGCAATGTGCCCCGCCCCCTGTGCATGTGTGCGACCCACCTGCAATACTCCCCACGCATGTGTGCAACCCCTCGTGCCCCATTTTGGGCCTAGTAGGCTTTCCTGAAGCCTTCTGGGACCAAAAATGGGTTGTAGGGGCTCACTACCCCCCCTGCCCACCCCCGTGCATGCATGTGCAACCCCCAATGCACGCATGTCTCCTGCATGCACAGCAGAGACCTGAAAATCAGCTGGTCGATGGAAGGCACGTATGCATACGAGGTGGGGCAACGGCTCGTGTGCCCAGAGAGAGGGCTCTGTGTGCCACCTGTGGCACGTGTGCCATAGGTTCGCCATCATGGGTATAGTGGGTTGCTGCTACATTTGTTGCTTTGGTACTTTTGCAATCCTTAGTGTTTTCTGGAGATGGGAGATACTTCTTTATTTCTCAGTCTGAATTGTCAGATTGTCAATTGTGATAATAGCCATTTCTATATTCCATAATGATGAACCCTGAAGACACAGTACACTGGGACCAACAGAAGAAATACAAAAAGAAGCTTGAAAGAAATAAGAAGTTTGTACTCTAGTGAATTTATTTAGCACAGTAAATAAATTATATTAATAAACTTGTTAATCAAACGTATATGCCCATCCATCTTACCAAAAACAACTCTGGACGGCAGCCATCTATTTATATAATTGAAATGAATATATTTCTTAGCTTATTTTCCTACTGAAATTTTATTTGGTAGAAATAAAGCAGAAAACCATGCATTCAAAAATGTTTTGTTTTGTTAATGAATCCTAATTATATTTATAATCAAGAGTATTTATAAAGAGTAATGATAGCCTTGTACTAGGAAACCATTCCCTAGTGTGTAAAGAAATGTTAGGAATAATATCATCCTTTAATTAATACCTTTTCTTGCCAGATGTTACATGTATGGAAGAGAAATAGCCAGGGACATTTCATTTCCTTCTTTTCTCTACCAAGTTACAATTAGTAAAATGAAAATGCCAGGTGACATAGAATCATTGTGGTGAAATACACCTCTCCCTCAAGGCATCCAGCGAGATGCAATACGTACATAGACAAAGTAAACCCGCCCTAAACTAATTTTGTTTTACATGATTATCCCCCCTAATCTATATCTAACCCCCACTCCCAAATCCGTAAGAGGGATGCGGTGGCTCAGTGGCTAAGATGCTGAACTTGCTGATCAGAAAGGTCAGCAGTTCGGCAGTTCAAATCCCTAGCGCCGCGTAGCACAGTGAGCTCCTGTTACTTGTCCCAGCTTTTGCCAACCTAGCAGTTCAAAAGCATGTAAAAATGCAAGTAGAAGAATAGGAACCACCTTTGGTGGGAAAGTTAACAGTGCTGGCTCTTCGGCTTTGAAACAGAGATGAGCACTGTCCCCTAGAGTCAGGAATGACTAGCACATATGTGCGAGGGGAACTTCTACCTTTACTTTAATCTGTATCATGTTTAAATCTTACTCATGACTCAAACCAATTCACAAGTTTCTTGAGAAGCTACCATTATTCTCTTTCAACCCAATATATCCTACCAAGGTGTTCTTGTAGAGCAGCGAGAGCTGTGTACACTGCCCTGAACACCCTGATATAACCCGCAAATAAATAAATTGTATCCAGGAAATAGTTCTTCAGCACTTAAAGGCAAGTGCCTTAAAAAAGAAATGAGCAACACAGTGTGCCCCACGAAGTGCTCAACTTTTGTTTTCTGAAAGCAGAAACGTCCACAGTTGGTGGATTTGGAGTGACACAGTTTTGGAACTTCTTCTTTTAACAATCTCCACTAAAATTATACACCTATCCTTCCAGTAAAAAGAAACAAACCATCATCATACACAGTTGCATAGAAAAAAAGCCGAGAGATAGCTATCTATCACTACATGTCCCCTGGAGCCTTCAGAGGACTAGCACAACCTTGACATAGGGAATGTGGGTTTTTTTTCTCCTTCCTTATATCAGTTTTCACCAGCATTATGTTGGGACATAATGACATTGGCAGAGTGTTTATCAATCTCAGGAAACGTAAGATGTGTGGCCTTCAATTTCTAGAATATACCAATCCACTTATTACAAGTTCTCTCCTCTTTCAAGCTGAGTCTATGTAAGAGGAACAAAGGAACACAGCCCATAGGCTTGTATTTTAAGATACTGCCTAATAAAAAAAGTCAAGAGTATAAACAAAAATCCTTGAGGCTTTTTTCCCCCCTGTCACATCTTAGAGCCAATGTCAAAAGATACATATAAATATCACTTTAGCACAGCTACACATGTCATTTTTTTTCTGAAAAAAGAAAGGCAAGTAAACACAAAAATGCCAGTCAGTAAAATACATGTTTTCTCCTTTTGTCACCAAAAAAAAAAGGCATACGCCTCAGCAGGCAAAGCTATGAATAAAGTTACAATTTATTAATACCTGGCTGTGACAATCCTACTCAAAATGCTTGTTTATAAGTGCAGAATCAAAGCTGAAGAAATGAATGCAAAGACAACCCTAAGGCTATATGGGACGGTTCTATCCTTCTGAACTCAGAGAAAGTCGAATGAGCGTGTTCAAATTTTGTGTTGCTGATTTAAAGATGGATTTCTGAAAGTCTCCTGCTTCTATGGTTATCAATAAAGAGGTTCATAAGCAAAGTCTCCTTTGTGTTCACACCAGTGGTGGGATTCAATTTTTTTTACTATTGGTTCTGTGGACAGGATGTGGTGTGGCGTGGCTTGGTGGGCATGGCAGGGCGAGAAGACTGTAAAATCTCCATTTCCACCCCACTCCAGGGCAAGGATACTGTAAAATCCCTATTCCCTCCCTGCTTTCCAGTTCTGTTCTCCTGTGCAGGGCAATAGAAGAAGACCCAGCGGATCAGCTGGGACTCGGGAGGCAGTGAATAGATGGGGGCAGAGCCAGCCAGCGGTGGTATTTGCTGCTTCTCCGAACTACTCAAAATTTCTGCTACTGGTTCTCCAGAACCGGTCAGAACTGGCTGAATACCACCTCTGGTTCACACCACCTTTGTGTACATGCCCATTCAGTTTTCCTGCCCACAATATGGCAATTGTATATCATTGTCTTGAGATATTTTCTACTCTCCAGTCAAAAGCCACAATCTTCCATCTAAATATTAATGAGGTTCAATCTTATCTGGCTTTCTGAGATCATCCAAGATCACCTCGGTGCCGTCACCTAGCTAAGAAAGTGGAAGATAGAAGATAATTACAGTAGAATAAAAGAATTAAGTGTTGCTAACATTGTCTACTGGTCACTGATAAGACTGATTGATTGTGCTTTAATGTCATTCGGTATCAAGAGTTCTTTGGCTAAGATGTCAATGGACACTTGAAGCTCTTCTGCTGCGTCAAAAGATGTATTTTCTCAGCTGCGACTCTCTCAGTTCAGAACTTCCTTCTAATACATTTTTATACTATCTCTTTTTTCCCACGAATCTCTCCCCAAAGCCTTTAGTATCAAGTCCACCGAAAGTAAGCAAAGTGTAGGTAAGTAAATTGAATTTATAATCTTCCTTCTATCTATTGAAACTAAACCCGGTTAAATGTAACAAACGAGAAAGGATATTTTCCTTACTACATTATTTCTAACCATTAAATCTTCTGTTTCTTTATACAGAACTTTAGATGATAAACTACTTGGATGAAAAATACATTTTTCATTGTTTTCCTGTAACTGCTATGCAGAATAAGAGTTGTACACAAATTGTTGAATAATATCAAGATAAAGGGAGAACTTAACAGACTATAGGTTTTACTGCTAATAAATCAATAAACCTTTGTAGGTGAAAAGGTTTTGCTTGCACATTTTGTCACTATATGGCAGTAGCAAAACTGAGTTAGATCAAATTAGATCTGGAATTAAAGATATTTTCAAGGTCTGCCAGTTCAGTGATACTTAGAGATCATATAACCCAATATCATCAATTTGCTTTCATGTCAGCTCCCAATAACTGTTCTGCAAGGCTATCACTAAGGCAGCCACATTTTCCAAAATCAGTTAACTTTCTTTCTGCCTATTTATTTATCTGTTCATTAAATGCATGTGCTCATTAAACTCAAAACAATGTAATTTTGTTTTGGTTTACAGAAAAAGACTCAAATAAAAACAATGCATACAACAAAAAACAGTATCTGGCAATCTCACTCATATTCATATCATCTGCAACATTCATTGGTTGTGGCTGAGTGTGGATCAGTCCCACTCAATGCTGTTATTGAATGCTTAATGCATTATAGGGTTGCAATCGTTGTTGTGTTAAAAACAAACAAACTGTGCAAGTAAAATTTTACTGTAAAACAAGACCACAGCAGCAACTCATGCAGAGAGATAATGGGTAGTTCCTTCAAGCATTAAACTGCCTGCACCAAGTGTAGATTCACTAACACTGAACATTGAGTTTTGCCAACATTCTTAACTTTGGAAAACTAAAAGCAATGACTCAAATTGTATACTGTATACTGTATGAAACAAAGTTTCAAAAAGAGGGCCGATAAAAATATTTAAAAATATGTAAAAATATTTACAGACCCCTCGCATCCTGGACATAAATTGTTTCAACTCCTACCCTCAAAACTACACTATAGAGCACTGCACACCAAGACAACTAGACACAAGAACGATTTTTTCCAGAACGCCATCACTCTGTAATTCCCTCACCACTGTCAAACTATTCACTAAGGGTGCATTACTATTACTATTACTATTACTATTACTATTACTATTACTATTACTATTACTATTACTATTACTATTACTATTACTATTACTATTACTATTACTATTACTATTACTATTACTATTAGTCTTTCCATCGTTCTATCACCCATCTCCTCCCACTTATGACTGCAGGACTGTAACTTTGCTGCTTGCATCCTTACGATTTATATTGATTGTTTCCTGATTGCTTATTTGTACCCTATGACTATCACTAAGTGTTGTATCTTTTGATTCTTGATTAATGTATTTTTATTCTCCTTACGTACACTGAGAGCATATGCACCAAAGACAAATTCCTTGTGTGTCCAATCACACTTGGCCAATAAAGAATTCCTACACTATTCTATTCTATTCCTATATAAATTGCTCACAAGTTCTAATCATATTTCATTATTTGATGAAAACGTATAGGTAGTTGCATATGGAGAGGAGTTCTTATATGTCAGATAACTGGGCATTAATATTGAAAGAGGTACTCAACACAGGCCTGCTGACTGCAGAGGGCAAGCAAACCAGCTGCTTGCAGTGATGATCAATAGGTCAGATCACATGTTATTCAGCATACACAGAGCAGAGTCATATAATGGTGGGCTTTTTTTAATTGCCGCCACAACTTGGACAACTCCAGGCTTCAGTTCAAGAAATTTTCATCCACTTTCACCAATGCAAGGACTTTTGCAAAAATGCCTCACATTGTTCTTCAACAATACGTAACTGCCACAACAATCAATAAAAATATTGGGTGGCTGCTTTGGTCAATGCTCCCGGGATGAGTCTTTAAAGATTGCAGCCTGCCTGCAGGGCGAACACCTTTGGAGCAGAAAACGCAAACAGCTGACACACAATAGAAGTTAAATGTCAGATAAAGGTTTCCACTTTGAAGCCGGGAGGGCTCCAAAGCCGCCTCACAGACTATATTATTTTCTTGTGCAAAAAAAAAAATACGAACAAATTTCTAGCCGTATCGTCCATTTTTTGGTATCTAGGTAATCTCAGCTTGTCCTTAAGGGGGAGGATTAATGGCTGTATCCTCTGTAAATAGACACGTAAGGAATGAAAATGGAGTAGCGTTTATTTGAAATGCAGCTCAGCATGTTGGTGCATTCACATAGACCGAAGTGATATAATGGTTCAAGCATGAGATCACAGAAATCCATGCTCACATCTCCATTTGGAGATTATGTTCATGGAAAGACCTTATGCCAGTCATTCACTCTAATTAGGGTTTTTACCCTGAGTCTTTTTTTCTTTTTTTTGAACAAGGGTACAATAAAACTGCAATAAATAAATGGACCTTTTAAATGCAGGCTTAATCAAGTCTCAATGTACTCTGCTAATAATTCTGTACTTCATTTCACATTCCTTTCCAAGCAGATTTAATTCATTACCATATTACAATTATAACCTGTATTTCAACAAGAGGATCCTCAAGAGGCCCTATGACAATTACTTACTACAATGCAAGAAAGACATTTAATGCAAAAAAAAAAACCCATCCTGGAATATAAAAACATACCATGGCAATTAAATAGCAGATCAGCATTAAAAAAAAATAGCCCGCCATGTTAAATGCCACCAACTGCTCAGATACATAGAAAGATTTTCAGTTGGCATGTGAAATGCTAACAGAAGACACCCATTAGAAACCTGGCTGCCAGCCAATTCTGGACACAATTCAAAAGGCTAATTATGACCTGTAAAACCACACCATTTAAAAAAAACAACACCTCAAGCCACATTATTTTAAGATTGTCTTCTCCTATAAAAGCTGATGTGTTTCGAGATTCTCCAGAAAGTCTCTTATTCCGCTGACAACTTACATGTGCTATTTTTAAGAAATAGAGAAAGAACTTTCTGTGCGGGTTCTGTTCTCTTGTTCTCTCTTCCTACATTGCTGAACTCTCAACATTTAACCAGGAATAGAATAAAATAACACAGTTGGAAGGGACCTTGGAGGTCTTCTAGACCAACCTCTACTCAGGCAGGAAACCCTACACCACTTCAGACAAATGGTCATCCAACATCCCATTGAAAACTTCCAGTGTTGGAGCATTCACAACTTCTGGAGGCAAGCTGTTCCACTGATTAATTGTTCTAACTGTCAGGACATTTCTCCTCAGTTCTAAGTTGCTCCTCTCCTTGATTAGTTTCCACCCACTGCTTCTTTTTCTACCCTCAAATGCTTTGGAGAATATCGGTACTTTGTCTCCCTCTTCTTTGTGGCAACCCCTGAGATATTGGAACACTGCTATCATGTCTCCCCTAGTCCCTCTTTTCATTAAACTAGACATACCTAGTTCCTGCAACCGTTCTTCATATGTTTTAGTCTCCAGTCCTCTAATCATTTTTGTTGCTCTTCTCTGCACACTTCCTAGAGTCTCAACATCTTTTCTACATCGTGGCGACCAAAACTGAATGCAGTATTCCAAGTGTGGCCTTATCAAGGCATTATAAAGTGGTATTAATTCTTCACAAGATCTTGATTCTATTCCTCTGTTTATGCAGCCTAGAACTGTGTTGGCTTTTTTGGAAAGCAAGTAATAAACATGAATAAACTGTACATGCAATCTCTTCCGTTTACGGTAACACCAAAACAACCTTGGTCGATCTCAAAAACCTAGCCATGGCCAGACTTTCTTACTATTTGGATGACTGGTCATCTGGAAATCCTTGGGCCAAAAATTAAATCTGAGAGGAAAGCAGTAGTAAGCCATTTATGTACTGCTACCACAAACACTTTGTGGATGGGTAGATAACCTCATCAGGGCTCAATCTAGAGAAAAGAAGGACTGGGGTGGGTGGTGGGAGTTCATGATGGCAGTATTGCAGTATTTGAGAGGTTGCCACAAAGAGGAGGGGTGAACTTATTTTCCAAAGCAAGTAGGACAAAAAACAATGGATGAAAACTAATCAAGGAGAGAAGCTATCTGGAATTAAGGAGAAAGATCCTAACAGTGAGAACAATTAACCAGTGGAACAGCTTGCCTTCAGAAGTTGTAGGTGCTTCATCACTAGAGGTTTTTAAGAAAAGACTGAACAGCCACTTGTCTGAAATGGTATAGTGTCTCCTGCTCGATCAGGGGTTGGGCTAGAAGACCTCCAAAGTCCCTTCCAGCTATATTCTGATTGATTGTTACCAACGAGGCGTTTCTTGACCATATTTACTTTATTTGTTTACCATATTTACCTAGGAGTCCCGTCACAACCAGTGAGCAACCCATAATGTTTTGTTTCAGGCAGATGGTTAGGAATTGAAATGACATTTAATGACTGTGTTTTTTTTAGAAATTTCTATAGTAGAACTTTTATTATTTTACAGCAAAAGCATTTACAGAACACTATCACTGGCTTTATACATTTCTCAAGCACCTTTCTTCTAACAAACGTAGGCAACAAACTACAAGAAATGGCAGCCTAATTTCCAATTGTTCTCCAACAGGAAAAAAAAAATACCTCTAAAATTCCAAAATATCCTCCAACTTCTGTCTACCACCCACCCTTCAAAAAAAATGCTGGATTAAAGACTTTTGGCCTGGAGGCTGCAAAAATAGGTTCTGAGATGCTGAAGAGTCAATGTCGCCGAAGTTATACTCCCAATAGTTCAGGGAGAAAAACAGTATTCATCCTCCACAGCAGAGATGGAGAACGATGGCCCTTTTATGACTTGTGGACTTCAACTCCCAGAATTCCTGAGCCAGAATTCTGGGAGTTGAAGTCCACAAGTCATAAAAGGGCCATCGTTCTTCACCCCTGCTCTACAGAGCCAAAGAGTCCACCTTTCTCACTCTACATTCCTCAAAACATAGAGGAGGAAGAGGAGGAGCAAGAGGAATATCTCTGATGATTTTAATGTTTTCATACTGTGAGCTACCCAGAGTTGCTTTGAAAGAGATGGGCACCAAATACAATAAATCAATACTCACTCATTATAATGAATACTGCATCAATTGTTGCTGTCTTCCCATTCTCAGTAAGTGCAGCTACTGCACTCTGTAGGCGTATATCTACTATTTGTGGTTTTATCATGTTAGTAGAGAGGCAATCCAAAAATGAACAATGAAGTAAAAAGGCATGTTACCACTAACTCTAGTAGGACGTATACTTCTTCACAAGCAGAGTAGTTTTTAAGTTTGACCAACCTAGCAATAATTTCTGGCAAGCATGCATGAAAGAAATGCCTGTTCACATTTCATTTAGTCCTTTAGAGGTTCCCTTTCAAAACCTTAGATTGATCCTTAAGAAATATTATATGCAAGATGGCCTCGGATCAACTTTTGTGGGACCGAAAGACCAGTCTATATTTATCTTCATAGCAAGTTGTGAGCACATGATAGTTCTCCTATCCTGCCATAAAATCCAGGGTGGCTTGCCAAAAGAATGCTCAAGATTATATGGGGAATGTGATAAAAAGAGACCCTCATCGTTTGAGAGCTGCTGAAGAATAAAAATGAAAACAGATCTGCTTCGCTACATTTTTGACGGATCAAAAAGTAAAAACTGTGGTGGAAATACTGTGGTGTGAAATGTGCATATCCTTTTGGAGGGTGAGGGCTATGCTTGGCCTCTGAGTCATATATAGGCCGATGCACTCCTAGAATTGTGTGGGAAGGGCCAGAATAAAAGAAAGGGACGGAGTGAGAACAAAAACTACATTTACAGTATGTTAAAATTAATTTGAGCATTCACCGAATGTGACTATCTTTACCCACTATGTGGTTAATGCTTTCTCCCTTTTGTCATATTAAAAGTGTAATTTGGTGACAACCTTTGGTGGAGAGTGGGTAGGTAGTCTTGAAGATGGAACTCCTGTGTCCATGCTATTGTAGGAAGCTTTTTTTTTAAAAAAAAAACCTCCTATAAAAATGAAATATCCTGGGAAATATTGAAAAGGCAGAATATTATATTTCCCTGAATCAGAAATGGTGAAATGTGTTTTTAGGCAGGAAGCAGACTCACTCTTAATAGCCCTTTGCCAATGGTCCATTAAAAAAGCCTGGATCAGTCTATTCTACATAACAAAGTTCTCTCCCCTTCAGCTCTAGGGTGAGGGGATTAAGGCATGATAGTATTAGCCCTTTACCCATCTCACCACAAGGAACCTGGAAAGAAGAAATGCTCAACCAAGCTTGGACTCAAGACAGCCTATAGGTTGCCCCTGCATGGCCCCATGGGAGTCAGACAACCAATCAGATTGCAAGCTCAAGTTCAAAGCCCAGAGAGGGCATAAAACCAGGAACTTTCAGCATCTCAGTCTCTTCTCTCCTTCACCCAACATCTGGAAGTATGTGATCCCACTTTTCTGTTCAGGAGCTCAAGCCATGTGATCCTGTCCACCATTAAACCATCTTTCCAAGCAGCACCCCTGTTTCCAGTGTCTTTTTCCGCACTTGGAACTGAACCCAGAAGGACATTGCTTCCAACACTTTAAAAGGACAGCATAGTCTATCACTGAGTTATCTATAACAGCTGAATTGTAAATTTTACGAATGGAAAGCCCAATACAAATACAGTCCAATATTCTAAATGATGCTAAGTTTCTTTTACATTTTTATTTACTAACTATAGAAAATCCAGCAACATAAGCAAACTCCAGTTTGCAGAAACTCCCAAATTCAAATGGAAAGTTCTCATTCAACTTCACTCAATGTCTCTCTTGAGACCATATGGCATTATAAACAGCACTCTAAAACCTCTGATTATCCAGATGTTTCGGATGTCCTCCAGCCCATTCCGACAAATGAAGTTGAACTCTACATGCTTAGCTTTAAACAACTCTTCATGCCCTGCTGAAACTAATGGGAGTTAAGCACATAATTAAAATGCTTTTCTAATTGAGGTTTGCTTCAGAAGTCTGCTTACCAGTCTTTGTTTGAATAAGTGTTTCCTAAGTTGCTGACATTCTTGTTGTAATAAGTGTGACGCAGCTAAAAAATATTTTAACATCAAGGCATTTCTTCCTGCTCTTAAGAGCAGGGAGACTAGCTGACTCCCAGGATATGCTTGTTGAATGAGGATACAATCTCTGTCCCCCTGTGTTTTCATGTAAGGTATATCCTAATACGAAGGCCCAGAGAAGCTAACAGAAACAGCATCTCATTCAACATACAGTTGCAAACTTTGCTATAGTGCAGTGAGTCTAATGCATGGAGTTCCTCTAAAGTTTAACATTCTGCCATTCAGTATGTGTGAATATTGCAAGAATAATGCTGATCAGGTGAGTGGTCAATGTTTATTGCAATTTGAGCCAAAGTCAACAATTCTACCCAGGATGTGTTAGATGACTGACAGAAAAATCTGTCCCTCCTTTTCTCCAGTTATCAAGGGTCAGCACAAGGAAGTTTAAAGAAGCAAGTAACATAGGTATGTGTAGAAATAAAAATTCTCCTGCCTTGGCTCTGAATATGTAGGCAACTGAGATTTATCAGCGCCCCTCCCTTATCTGAGTTTTTTTTTCATCAGAGTATATTTTATTCTGGCAGCTTTTAATTGGTAATTTTAGATGTCGCAGCTGCTCAATATAACTGTTTTATATGCTGCTGATTTTAATGAATTGTTTATTTGGATTCTATTATTGCATTTGGTTTAATACGCTGCCCAGCACAGCATTTTTAGAAACACAAAAGAAAAAAAGCAAAGAGAAACCAAGATGATGATAAAACTGTTAACAGTATTAAAAACCACCGTCCAAGCCTTCCGCATAGCCTTGAAGAACTGGCTCGCCCGTCAGGCCTGGGGATAAGGATAGTTACCCCTCCCGAATGATGAATGTATGTTGCCTACTATTTTATTATATGTCTTCTATCTTGATGTTTGTGTTCCCCCCTTCCCAGTTTTATGTGAGCCGCCCTGAGTCCCCTCAGGGAAAAGGGCGGCCTACAAATTCTAATAAAACTAAACTAAACTAAAAACTAAACCCACTTGTAAAACTAATGCAATTTTAAAGATGAGATGCCTGATAAGAAAGCAAGGTTCCAGTCCGACTTTCAAATAAATACAGCAAAGGACAGAAATGCACAACTTTTTCCAGGCTGAGGATTATACTAGCCTGGGGCTGTCCTCCAACAAATGTAAGGTGGATCCAAAGCAATGTTAAATATGATTTTATTTCAATCTAATTAAATAATAATAATAGGCATATTTTCTTGTGGAATATATAAGATTTCCCTCTTGATGCTTACTGAGAATTACAATGTAGTAACAACTGGTGATCTCCAAGAGCCACGTTGAAAATCTGTTATCTCTATTCCAGAAAGAGTCCGTTCCACAGACCAGAAGCAGCAAGCACTAAATGGAAAACTCTTTCTCATCTCAGCCATCTGTGGGTGGCAACATCCGGTGAAGATGTTGTGATATAGATGCTGTCAGCTTTATAACTACCTCAGTAGAGATGCAAGGCAGAAATAGCAAATTACCAAGTTTCTCACACAACCATATGCAATATTAAATATTTATTTATGTTGAAGGCCACTTTGAAAGCAGAAAAATTAGAATATAAGAAGTGGCAGCAACAACTGGCTCCTCAACCATAAATATATGAGTAGTAGATAAAATTTTAATAGCATTAAAAATTACTTGGAACCTTCTTTAATATAGGCTTCTTTTTACTGTAAGAAATACATCAGATACAAAATAACTACCACTGAAGTGAGCTTAAGTTCCGACCAATTCACATGATTTAGTCAGTATAAAGATGTGACTAAAGAATCATATATAGGAAAGAAGTTTTATTTAAAATCACATGCATTTATCTAATTTTTCATTTCTAGACGCTACAAGGATTAAAATTTAGTCATCATTTGAAGCATGTTTAGTTATCATTAATGACAAATTATTTCAGTTAATTATCTGATCAAGTATTAATAAATAAAAAAAATGTAAGTTAAAGAAAAGTTACACATTTCTTGTATTAGAAGATTATTTGTGATTACTGAATGCGTGTGTTTGGAGAAATGTTCACTAAAATGAACCATTGTTTTCTATGAATTCAGGAGAATTACAGTATGCACAAATCAACTACAAATAAAAATGGAGAAGGGTTTTTCAAGAACTGAACAGGGAAATAATGGCCAGCCTATATCATGGCTGAACCTAATATATTTAAAATATTCAGTGCCAGGAACCTTTATATGTCCCAATGTCACGTAAGTTACATTCACACATTAAAACAATGACTTTTCAAACCATGTTTTGATGAATAAGTTAAAAGTCACATAGATTCACACTTCACAATGAACAGTTCACAGAAGACATTTAAGCAATCCAGTTAAAGTTCTCAAAATTCTCACTTGCAGAACGAAAATAAATCTGTTTAGTTTTTATGGTTGGGTGTATATGTGGACTCTGTTAACTTAAGTGTGCATGCTGGCTAGGAAATTCTGGGATTTGAAGTCCACACATCTTAAAAGTTGTCAAGATTGAAAAACACTGGACTATGTAAAAAGAATGATGGATGCCATGCAGTTGGTGTCAATTAACTTATTTCAAGTCAAATTTGGGATTATGATATTTGGAAAAAAATGAATGGATACTAATACTTTAGCCACATCTGAATAAGCTCGATATAGAATCATTGCGCCTGCTGTAAAGATATATACTTAATTCTGTGTAATACTTGTGCAATTAATATTCTGTCACTTGGATAGGAGAATGAATATATATCGAACACTTTAAAGTTAAGCCCTTATTTAATTTGGAAATGTAATGTTGGTGTTCAATTAATAAATAATGTACAGGAACATTGCTTTTACTATCTCCTGTCACTGCAAAATTAGGGATACTGACAATTAGGGCAAGAATTACTCCAGTTTGCCTTTCCTTGCTCTCTGGTAGTTAAATGCTTCTAAAAACATTATGGCTTTCTACATAAGTGGAGAACAGTCCAGAGAATATTAAGTTTGAAGGTCACTATTTGGACAACTCAAATGCAATTAAATTCATCAGACATAATCCCTGACAATAAGGATAAAAATTGAGCAGTAGGACTGTGATCCTTTTTTACATTTGGGAAAAGTAAAACACACTTAACAAACTAGTTTTTTTTTTTAAGAATGTCTCATTCCACTGCTTTTGTATGATTTAACCGTTTTGTATGATTTAAATTTTGTATGCTTTTGTATGATTTATGCTTTGGTAAGGCCACACCTGGAATACTGCATCCAATTTTGGTTACCACAATGTAAAAAAAGATGTGGAGACTCTAGAAAGAGTGCAGAGAAGAACAACGAAGATGATTAGGGGACTGGAGGCTAAAACATATGAAGAACGGTTGCAGGAACTGGGTATGTCTAGTTTAATGAAAAGAAGGACTAGGGGAGACAGGATAGCAGTGTTCCAATATTTCAGAGTTGCCACAAAGAAGAGGAAGTCAAGCTATTCTCCAGGGTTGAACAAGAAGCAATGGGTGGAAACAAATCAAGGAGAGAAATAACTTAGAACTAAGGAGAAATTTCCTGACAGAACAATTAATCAGTGGAACAACTTGCCTCCAAAAGTTGTGAATGCTCCAACACTGGAAGTTTTCAAGGGGATGTTGGATGACCATTTGTCTGAAGTGGTGTAGGGTCATGGTGGTGAACCTATGGAACCCATGCCAGAGTTGGCACACGGAGCCCTCTCTGTGGGCATGTGTCCCATCATCAACTGCTCTTCTGGTTTCCAGCACATGCGTACTCACCGGCCAGCTGGTCTTTGCATGAGCCGGAGCACCAGATACCCGAAGACCAGTTGGCTGGTATGCTGGTTTCCGGCATGCATTCTGGTTTGGGCACTCAATGCTGAAAAGGTTCACCATCTCTGGTGTAAGGTTTCCTGCCTAAGCAGGAGGTTGGAATAGAACCTCCAAGGTCCCTTCCAACTCTATTCTATTTCTATTACCTGTAACTGTATATATTTATATTTTTCCCCTTGAAACTAAATACTTTTCATCCAGGCACACAGATATACGCATACATTGACATCACTAAAATGATGACATGAAAAGATGAGCTTTTTATACTTTTAAAAGTATATAAATCAATTCTAAAGTATTTCTAGCTTTGTATAAGCATATACAGAATCTTTCATCTGTATCTTCCTGGCAATATTAAGACATCGTAAGTTTTGATTAACTATCACAACTTCTTTAAATGGAGCAAAAACCTGAGCGCATTCTATCATAATAAGCAACCTTAAGACTTGTTTTAGTTGGAAGGATATAACCGCAGATTTAGTTTTCCCAAAGTAATTCAATGGTTGTGAATTAATTTGGAGACTTTCTAAGAGATGAAAATAATACACGTAGAAATACGCATAATTTTTTATATTGAACAAAACCTACAGCAACCTTGGTCCAAAGTTTAAAGTCCTGGATCTGTCTCTTAGGCCATTTCTCCATAGCTGCACCAAATTAGTGGTCATATATGTTGCTATTGTTATTTTATACTAATAGAAACATCAGTTTAAATGCTCCATAAATTAAGAACCAAAAGAGTGAAATCAAAGCAATAATGTTTCAGTGTGGCATTAAAATGAGAGTGACACCACATAACACATATGAAATAAAACTAATACGTTAGAAGTGGTACTCAATTTATGAACACAATTGGGACCAGAATAACTCTTGTTAGGCAAGGCAGTTGCTAAGTGAGTCATGTCTGATTTTACAACTAATTTTGCCATAGTTGTCAAGGGAATTAGTTGTTAAGTGAATCAGGTTCATTGAAGTGCAGTGGTTCAGTGAACCTGGTTTTCCCCATTGACTTCCATGTCAGAAGCTGCTTTGGAAGGCCGCTAATGGTGGTCACATGGCCCCAGGATGCTACAATTGTCATTAATACATGTCGATTGCCAAGCGCCTAAATTTTGATCCTGTAACTGTGGGGAAAGCTGTGATGGTTGTAAGCACGAGGACTAGTCGTAAATCACTTTTTCAGTGCCCTTGTAACTTTGAATGTTCACTAAATGAATAGTTGTAAGTTAAGGACAACCTGTATTACGGTTGCTAGGATCAGTACAAAAACATATTTGACACAACAATCTGCAGTCAATTCCATATGATTCTAGAACATCATAATACACAGGTAGACAAATTCTGATTGAATGTTAAGGAAAACATACTAACACTAGGAACCAGAGGTGGTATTCAACCAGTTCTGACAAGTTCTGGAGAACCGGTAGCAGAAATTTTGTGTTGTTCGGAGAACCGGCAAATAGGCTGTCTCCGCCCCTGCTGTCTCCCAGCCTCCCAGCTGATCTTCTTTTGTTGCCCTGATCAGGAGAACAGAGCTGGAAAGCAGGTTAGTGGGGTGCGGAGGGAATGGGGATTTTGCAGTATTCTTCCCCTGCCATGCCCACAAAGCCAAGCCCACAAAGCCACACCACACCCAGAAAGTCATGCCCACAGAACCTGTAGTAAAAAAAAAATTGAATCCCACTACTGCTAGGAACAGCTTAGTAGTGGAACTAGTCACCCATTTGTTGCAGATAATTTAAGTTTGATTTTCCCACTAAGGTGGGAGTTTGATTCATTCATATCTTCTGGCTAAATGGATCCTCTTCTCCCTCCCCTTTTTTAATTAATTCACAAGAGAAAATAATTTCAGGGAAAAGATTAAATACCTTTGCCAAGTACCACAACTGGCTCCTTGATCTACCTATGCTCTTATTATTAATGCAAAAAAACATGAAAGTTCCTGCAACTGCTTGAATGCACACTGTTTACTTAAGGGTAGTAGGGGTTTGGAGAAAATGTTCCTCTTACAAAGACATCTGGCTAGAATTAGTGGGAAGCAGGCAATCAAAAGCCAACTATATTAGTATCACTGTTCATTTTTTATTGTAAGGTTTTAAAGGAGTGGGAGTTGCAAAGGGAAGAGTCTGTTGTAACTACACACACACAGAATGTTCAATGTTTAGTACACTGAAGCATTCACACAGAGCCCTACCTATAACAGGGGAACACCCTCTGAAAAGCTAGTTACGATTCACAGATTAATCTAAATATAATTTAACTTTACTTTGTTAGTGTGAGCTAGTACTAATGGCTTACTTTGTCTCCAGACTTTGGTGTGTTTCAAGGTTGAAATCTACATTATCATAATTAAAATAATAAATTTTTATATTGTTATTTTTGTTCATTAATGTTTTGTTAGCTGCCCAAAGTTATTCTGGGGACCGGATGGCCTTATAAATTAAGTTTTTTAAAAAATGAGTCCAGAATCCAGTTTAGTTCATGTGTATGTTAAGGAGAAAAAGATTAGGCCATTACAGGTAGTCCTCACCTTACAACAGTTTGTTTAGTGACTGTTCAAAGTTACAACAGCACTGCAAAGAGTGACTTTATGATCATTTTTCACATTTACGACCTTTGCAGCATTCCCATCAGGGGTGGGTTTCAGGCAGTTCGCGGCGGTCCCCGCAAACCGGTTGGTCGGGAACCCGGAAGTAAGTAACTTCCGGGAACGCCGAAGGATCCACCCGCCCGCCCGCGTTTCTTACCCGGTTTTGACGAGTTCTGCGCTTCCACACATACACAGAACGCATACAGCACCTGCACGATCCTCCAGGAGCAGCTGGAGCATCGCACAGGTGCTAGTACGCATGCGTGCACTGCGTGCGTGCACGAGGACGCCGCCGGCCCCATTCCAACCGAACCAGTTGGAACGGGGCGAGAAACCCACCCCTGATTCCCATGGTCATGTGGTTTACTTGAAAACTGATTCCTATTTAACACAGGTCACATGATCAACTTTTGCGAACCTCTGACAAGCAAACTCAATGGGGAAGCTATATTCATTTAAATAAACTAATTTAACAACTGTAATGGTTCACTTAAAGGTGGATAGAATAGTTGTATAATGGGGCAAAACTACATATCACACTTAGCAACATAAATATCTCACTTAGCAACATAAATTTTGGGTTCAATTGCGGTCATAAATTGAGGACTGCCTCCCTAGTAATAAAGTCGATTAAAAATGGAATATATTTAGTTCTACAGGAAATTAACACACTGTTTGTTGTATTTAGTTGTCTTTATAATATGGGCACACCCGCAGGAAATCTCACTGCTGTCTGGATACTTAGCTTCCTTCCAGTGCTGTGCAAAATACTGCACACATAATTAATCTAGCCCTCCAAAAAATCGTAATTAAAAAACTGGGAGGAAAGCCTAAAACGCTTTTCTGAAGAACGTTCAAAGGAAATTTGCTTAAAGATCTAGCAAATCTAAAGCTAAATATAAAGATGCAATCTAAGAGCCTGTTGCCCACAAAGGCACAGGAGACTAAAATTTAAAACCTGAATCTCTTCCTCAGCAGATTGATTTAGCAGATTGTCCCCAAATCTACTTTTAGGTTTGCTGTTTTGGTTCTGAGCAAAACAAATGAAGAGAAAAATGATCAACCCGTTGGAAAGCAGAAAATGAAAGCACAGGTGGGACAAAAGTAAATATTTAAAATGTCAGTACCTCATCAAAATGTCTATGCCTTCCACCTATGGAACTGCTTCCAGACTCAAGGCGGCGGGAGAGATATTCCCTTATGTGTTTCAATCACCGACCACCACTGAGCCAACGGATTGTGAATCAAATTTCTCCTGTATAGCCCGATCACATAGTCTCATCACGGAGCTACCATGTTTCCCCGAAAATAAGACCCTGTCTTATTTTCTTTTGACCCCTGAAATAAGCATTTGGCCTTATTTTCGGGGAGGTCTTATTATTTTTGAGGTGCAGGAGGCAGTGAGCATGGTTGCTTCATGGCTGCTGCTGTGTTGCAATATTTTGGGGGAGGGCTTATTTTCAGGGGAGGGCTTATTTTCAGGGGAAAGTTTATTTTAGCGCATGCACTCAAAAGCCCAATTGGGCTTATTATCCAGGAAGGTCTTATTTTCAGGGAAACATGGCAGTATTACATAAAATCATTTTTTTTAAATTCTAATATTACCTATTTCTTTATCCTGGCTCTGCCAGCTTTTTTGAGTGTGACCACTCAAGTGTACAAATTGAAGACCAACTATGTCACAGACCAGCAGAACCAGGCAGCTGCTCCAAAGAACTGCAGAAGAAGGGAAGTAATAATAACAAAATTGAAGTTTGGAAGGCATCTTGAAGGTCTTCTAGTCCAACATGCATGCGCGCAGTGGGAAGCTGAGCTTCCGATTTCCGGTGTGCACAAGCGTGCCGGTCATCTGGTCTTTTGGTTTCCAGAGTTCCTGCATGCACAAAGTCCAGCTAGCCAGTGCGCACATGCGCTCCGGAACCTGGAAGAGCAACAGGCAATGATTGCCGTGCCCGGAGAGATGGCTCTGCATTCTACTTCCAGGCATGCGTGCCGCCATCATGGCCCTATAACATTTCAGACAAATGGTTGTCCAATGTCTTCTTAATTGTGGAGCATCAAAATTTCTGAAGAAAATTGTCCCACTGATTAATTGTTCTGTCAGGAAATTTCTCCTTAATTCTAGGTTGGCTAATTACCACAGTACTCAAACAGAATTTAATTCATAAAATAATGGATTTTGCTGGTCTGTAATGGCATCAAACCTGTGAAATTCCCTCCATAGGGATATTTACAAATCCTTTCTTATTAGTTTTTAGATGCAAAACCAAGCAGGTCTATACGGAAAATTTCTCTGGCCTGTTTTAACAAGGGATAAAAGTGTCAATTTTTACTTAAGTTTGCGTAACATTTTGCCAAAGATGCAATTTTTTCCAAGATGGTGGATTTTGTACATTTTTTTAATGAGTATATTTTTTCCTAATTCGTTTATTTATACTGGTAAATTCCATCCCAAAATCTGAGGAGATATGAATGCCAAAGTGCTTATTCATATTGCTAAGAAATAGTTTTCAATATGTTGACATTTTTAAATGACATGAATTTCTACTAATGAGTCTTGAAATCAATTGAAACATTTAAAAAAAAAGAATAAATTTGTCTAGCATATATAGATTCACATTTTTACACTAACATCCCAAACAGAACATGAGTGACAAGATACCCTGAAACTACACTTAGACAAAATGCTTTTAGTATTCCCAATTTCATAAAATTAATATCATAACTACATTTTTTATTAGCAGCCTTGTCAATCCCTTAATGAAAAGATGGGTTACACATTAATTCAAATGAATTAGTAAAATACTAGTAATACTTCTTTCTAGTATTATGTAACTATTGAATAATTTCAATCCTGTAATTTTAAAAATGAGTTGATATTCGCTTTGGAACTACACAAGATATTAGGGTGAGCCTACATTTAAATCCTTTTTTCCCATGAACAAAGGCTGAGAACTGATTATAGGCACTTTAACAAAAGGAAAACTTTTAGCAAGGTTCTCTGAATTGTCATCTGATATTTTTTATTAACATCTGTTAAAAATATTTTTAATAATATGGATCTTTGTGTTACATGCCTGGGAAATTTTCTACACTGAAAGTTTTTATAATTCCATTCTGGTATAAAGGTAACACATATGTGCTAGCCGTTCCCAACTATAGAGAGCAGTGCTCATCTCCTTTTCAAAGCCGAAGAGCCAGTACTGTCCAATGACATCTCTCTGGTCATGGCTAAATGCCGAAGGTGCATGGAATGCTGTTACCTTACCACCTGTTTTTCTACTTGCATTTTTACATGCTTTTGAATTTCTAGGTTGCAAGTAATGGGCGCTCACTCTGTTACACGGGGCTAGGGATTCGAACTGCTGAACTGCCGACCTTTCTAATCAACAACCTCAGTGTCTTAGCCACTGAGCCACCATGTCCCTATTCTGGTATCTAACACCTTAAATCCCTGCTTCTTTTAGATACCTGTAGCCCAAATCCTTCCCTTAATCCACTCAGACATCCTAACTGCATGTATATTCCACTTAATTTGTGAGTATTAATGCTTAATGTTTCAATTATTCATTTCTATCACAATTTCATATCAAAGTTTCTAGTTTGTTGTTTTACATCAAGGTTTGCTAATGTCAATTAAGTAGTATTACTCTCTCCCATGTGTCTAAATGTCTCTACATTTCTGGCAGTTGTGCCCAGTTAATAAAAGTTTCTTGAGATATCAACAAAAAATTGTTTTAATTTATTGTCAGCAGTCCTCTTTGAGCATTGCATTGTGCTGACCTCAGAATTATTCATTTATCTCAAAATGGACTTTTGCATTTTTGGTTCCTCAAGCTTTGTTGGTAATTTTTTGTGATAGCAAGATATGTAGGATATATATTTAATAAACAAAAATAAATAATAAATATAAAGTAAATAACGTAAAAATATAACAACATGCAGGATAGCATGTAAAACAAGCAGTCAAAAAACAGATTTATGAAACTGATTGGTAAAAAAATAACAGCAGAACAGTAGAAATGAATCAACCAGATAAAGACCTGCTTAAATTATGTTGAAGAGTATTGGGCCTAAAACAAAGCCTTGGGGTACCCCACTGCATACTTCCTTCCATCAGGCCTTCTCATCCACACCCAATTTCAAGAAGGCACCTAGAAATCTACTTATGCTAGTTTTGTAGGATTGACTAGAACTAGAGAGGACCATAGGCTGGTCATGTAATGTTATATATATATATATATATATATATATATATATATATATATATATATATATATATATA
The DNA here is from genome assembly GCF_051295495.1 of Thamnophis sirtalis. Classification (NCBI taxonomy): domain Eukaryota; kingdom Metazoa; phylum Chordata; class Lepidosauria; order Squamata; family Natricidae; genus Thamnophis; species Thamnophis sirtalis. The sequence continues at coordinate 22,703,047 of NW_028261389.1, read as the reverse complement.
TATATATATATATATATATATATATATATATATATATATATATATATATATATATATATATATATATATATATATATATATATATATTATATATTATATATTATATATTATATATTATATATTTATATTATATATTATATATTATATATATGTGTGTGTGTGTAAAACATCACAACTGATAGTGACTTTTGTTATAGTTTCTTTAAGCCATTGTACTAGGTTCATAAGGTCAAATCAGTTAGACAAGGGAATAATTTCAATGAATTCCAGCAAAGGAGCAATTATCAGATGAAAAAATGTGTGTATTAGAAAAATGACAGATCTATAGCCAGCTCCAACATAGTTTTCAAATATGCTGTGGACTTAAACCAGAATGACATGCCTTTAAATTTATCTCAAAAGCAAAACTGGACACTTATAGATTATCAAAAAATATAAAAGGACTCAAACTGGGCAGCCCTTCAAACAATCTCTTCAAATAAAGGAAAGTTGTCTGTTACTTGAAATATGTTCATTCTAATGTTCTAATGTTCAAATTAACTTATGAAATAGATATGTCCCACCCATGCCAAGTTCCCTGTAGGAGGACAGAGAATAAGAATGAGATATTTTTTTTAAATGTCATGGATTCTATACTCATGCTAATTTGAGAGGGGGAAAAAACAATCCTAAGAATATTTTATTTCAAGAATGATCTGCATTATTATAGCATTGTGGTCAGCATTTACGCCAAAAGCTTAATGTTTTATTTTCTCTGTTTCATCAGAAAGAGGACAGGAAAGAACAATGCTAGAGAGCAGTTTCATTTTTGCAGAGTAGACTGAACACAGGCTCTGAATAAAAGAATTGGAGAGGGATTATTGGCCTGATATTCAAAATATAGTACTTCTTACCTAAACAGTTTACTGAGCTTTACATTTGTGAAAGCTACACAGAATGATTTCTATGTACCGGGTTGAAGGTTTCTGTCTCATTGCATATCTGCCTTTGCTTGAAATACGATTATGTTCGCAGACTAAGACTTATGTTTGATTGTATTTTATATAAAACAGACTCTTCAAAGGGATTGTCACTTTGACCTTATGGAGGCTGAAAACAATTTTGGCTTCTTGTAATATGATTGTTGGGGCTAAACTGGACAATGGAGGCCTGAAACTGAAAATTGGGGGCTGAAGGTAGGTGGGGTTCTCTGGACATAAGCAAAACCAACCCAACTTCTGTAAGGAATTTCGGATTCATATCAGGAAAAGGTGATGGCAAACTCTTTCTTTATTGATGTTAAAGCAGGGGTCCCAACCCCTGGCTCGCACACCCGTGACCCGACAAATGCGCGAATGACAAAAGCGCGCCGACAAAACTGCGGCGCTAAAACCGCGATGTCATCAACGTGTCGACAGCAGCGCGCCGACAACAGCACACCGACAGAAGCGCGATTTAAGTTAAGGTAAGGGTTAGGTTTAGGGTTAGGTTTAGGATTAGGTTTAGGGTTAGGTTTAGGGTTAGGGTTACAGCTCGCTTCTATCGGCGCGCTTCAGCGCTCATTCGTCGGCGCGCTTTAGAACTCGCGGTTTTGTCACCGCGGTTTAGTCAGGCGCGCTTTTGTCATTTGCGCATTTGTGGGTGAACCCGCACACTGCTACTGATCCACAGCCTGTTGGGAACTGGGTCATGCAAGAAGTGGGCGAGCGCACGAAGCTTCATTCCTACATGGATGGGATCTAGGTTGAACAGAGCATGCAAAGCCATCCCACCACCCACCAATCTCCACCTGCTGCCACTATTAGTGGTCCATGGAGCCAGAAAGTTTAGTGACCGCTGGGTTAAAATATATGGATATGGCCACAGCCCTAATAAGTCCACACATAGAGTACTGCATCCAGTTTTAGATGCAGTACTATTAAAAAGATGTTGAGATTCTAGAAAGAGCGCAGAGAAGGGCAACCAGGATGATTAGGGGACTGGAGACTAAAACATATGAAGAATGGTTACAGGAACTAGGCACGGCTAGTCTAGAGAAGAGAAGGATCAGGGGAGACATGATAGCAGTGTTCCAATATTTGAGGGGCTGCCATAGAGAGGAGGGGGTCAAGCTATTTCCCAAAGCACCTGAAGGCCAGAGGAATAATGTATGGAAACCAAGGAGAGATTCATCCTAGAAATAAGGAGGAACTTTCTGACAGTGAGAACAATCAACCAATGGAACAGAAGTTTCCTTTGGAAGTTCTGGAAGGTACATCACTGGAGGCTTTCAAGAAGAGATTGGACTGCCATTTGTCAGAAATAGTGTAGGGTCTCCTGCTTGAGTGGGGAGGTTGGACTAGATGACCCATAAGGTTCCTTCCAACTCTGTTAATCTGTCAAATCTGTTAAAATAGATTCCCTGGTCAAAATTATGCCTTGTTTTACTGGAGAAGAATGCTAAGCTTTCCTAAGGAAGTCTGAAGATGATGACTTGACCAAATTTATAAGGAAGTCTAAACACTTCTTTACTTACTGATTGTGCCATTACTGAAAAAGGACTTCTTGTTTTAAACAATAAATGCCATTAGAACATACATGAAAAGCATAAACCAGGGAAACCCTACAATTGAAAAAAAGAGGAAGAAGCACATTATATTGGACATTTTAAAAGTAAGTGACCATAAGTAAAAATGCAAGGCTACTAAAATCAAACAATTATATGACGTCCTATTCAGAATTTGAAATTATACAAAGGAAGCAGCGATACTTTAAAAAAAAAAGAAAGAGAGATGGGAACCCAAAAATAGTAAATATTCAATGAGCTTTCAAGAGTCTATTATTATAGCCTTTATCACAAAAATATTTCTTGTGCATGTCTATTTCCTGACTTGGCTTATCTCAAAGGGCTGGCACCTACAGAACTTAAAAAGGATTTTTTCCCCTACAGGCAATGATTTGTTTATTATTATTTATTCAATATATATGCTAACCATCTCATTGTCAAGTGACTCTGGGTGGCTTACAACATTTATTTATTTATTTATTTATTATTTATTTATTTATTTATTTATTTATTTATTTATTTTATTTAGTTTGTCAAACATGTACGAGATAACAGGCATAAGTATAAACATGGATATGGACACAGGAAATGGGTACAAATAAATGGGGACAGTAGGACAGGGATGGTATTTACGCTAGTGCGCTTATACACGGCCCCTTTACGCACCTCTTAGGAATGGTGTGAGGTCCATGGTAGACAGTTTAAGGTTAAAGTTATGGCAGTTTGAGAATGTAACAACAGAGTCAGGTAATGCATTCCAGGCACTGACCACTCTGTTGCTGAAGTCATATTTTCTGCAATTGAGTGTGGAGCGGTTTACCTTGAGTTTGCCTTGTATTATTGCGGCTGAAGCTGAAGTAGTCATCGACAGGTAGGATGTTGTAGCAGACAATTTTGTGTACTTACATTTTGTACTTAGATTTGCATTGTAAAGATAAGTACAAAATATTAAAACATTAAATATTAAAATAAACAGACATTAAATAAAACCCAAAATATAATGGGGTGGAGATACGGGCTGGGGGGGGGGACTCTCCTTCCCAGTCCACTAACCACCTCCAGCATGGTGGTAAACCTCCATCGTGTCCCCAGACCAAATGGCAGAATCAGATTTTGAGGGTTTTTTTGAATGGCCAAGAGGGTAGAGGGTGAATCTCACCTTGAGGGGTATCTGTTTCCCTATTAATTTATTAATGTCTGATTTCCTCTTGATTAAACAATTATATTAGATGGCGAGGAGGAGGAGGAAGAGGAGGAGGAAGAGGAGGAGGAGGAGGAGGAGGAGGAGGAGGAGGAGGAGGAGGAGGAAGAAAAGAAGAATTGTCACTTGCTCCTCCTATGTCCTTGCCTTGGATTGCCATCTCACAAAGCTTTTGATTGACAATTGAGCAGTGGCTTTTTTCAGTGCATTCAAAGTCGAACAAGGGAGTTTTTTACCCCCTCCTGTCTCTTTAAAATTTTATTTTGCATTTCTTATTTGAAGTAGTTAGGATTGCAAGTTGAATCTGGGTGAAGTTTCATTACAAAACCTATCACAAATCATTTAAAACAGATGTATTTGTGCACCTTGTACGCACTTTGGGATGCCTTTAAATATTGCACACATCCTATATTCTTGGGAAAGGACAAGAGTCAAAGTTAATTATATATATATTAATTAAATTCAGTAGCCAGAAGTGAGAAAATGACTGAAGCTAAAGCTGTCTAGGTTGACACCATCAAAGTGTGCTAAGTCTGGGAACGAGACAGGATCATGAAGAGATTATTAACTGGCCAGAGATGGAATTTTAGCCTAAGGCACGAGTGGCCTTTTTAAGTCTCCAGGTATTTATTTCATCAGTCTTGAATACAGAATTTAAGAGCTGGAAATATGAGGTAAATTCATGAAGAAATTGGCTATATAGGTATAAGCTTCCAAAAGTTATTTTATTAAAACAGAAATATGCAAGAACCGGTCATATGTAGCCTTCAAGCCCATCATCATCGTATCCAAATTCTGCCGCTAAAATAAAAATTAAGGCAAGAATGATGTAAGATTTTGCATAGATTTAATAGCCACTATGCAATCCCTCCCCAATGTGCAATCTGCCTGAAATGTAAATGTATATATGTCACAATATCACAACATTGTAACACTACATCATCAATTATAACCTCTTGTTATCCAAAGTTGCCCACCTCTGCTATAAAATAGACAGTGGAGATCTGTACTCTCATCTCAAACTGAAGATAATAAAAATGAGCAGAATTAAAAGATAGTGGCATATCTTGCTCCTGGACAGGGAAATGATGTTCTGTCTCTTTTCTACCAGTTCTCATTCAGTTTGTTGACAAATAATTTGTTTAATAAAGTCTGTCAAAGGAGTTTTGAAGACATTCTTAAGGGTGGAGTGTGACATGCATGAATGTGTTGTCTTTTTCTGTATTCTTTCAAGAATCCTACCAGTTAACTGTTAAATTCCAAAACATTGTGGAGAAACACTGTTCACATTTTATATACATTGTTTATGTAGAGAGATCCTTCCATTTCTTTTTCATAAGCTATCATACTCTCAGACCCCAGAGGTGCTTTTTCAAGAGGCAACTGGTTTTTCTTTGAAGATGTTTCACTTCTCATCCAAGAAGTTTCCCCAGCTCCTGAAAAAGGATCTTTGGGACAACCATGACCTGGATGACTGAGAATCTCTGTTGAATATCTTACCTCTTAGGAAAAAGTTTATGAAATTCTACACAAGCAACTAGCTACTACTAAGTAAATGGCTTTTGAAAACAAAGGGCCTGTGACTATAGGTAATTTGGATAAAAAAATGTGAGACAATCCAATTCATTTTCTTCTCATAGCATGGGCCTAATAAGCCAAATCAACTTGTATGTTGTTTTTTCCCCCCAATGGGTATGGGAAGGGAAACTTCAATTGAAGTAATGTGTAATTAACTTCCCCAAGTGTAAACAGCAACTATGCAAATCCTTGTTTGGATTGAGAAGCATATAAAGTGTAGCAAGCAAGCAAATAAATAGCTTGAATTCTCAATTCAATCTGCAATTCTAATAGAAACGAACAATTAAATCCCTGTTATTCTTTCCCTTTCAATCATCCCTTTATTCCAAACCTTTCATTTTAAATAATTACTTAATTTAAAAATATTTATAATTACAAATTATTATTTTTTTAAAATATAACACACTGCTTTACATGATTGTCTCCTTACCTTGTACGATACTGAACCAATTAAAGTGCTGATGGAAAAATCTGAGCAAGGGACTTATTGCTGAAACTCTTAGCCATAACCTAGTCCCATCCCTTTTTGTTCATTTATTTAAAACATTTATAAGAAATATGGGAAAGTACTGGAGAGATGTTTGTCCCTCTTTAGAGAAATTTACATCGTACACTGAAGAATCAGTGAAATACTAAAAACAACAAAACAGTCGAATAGTCCTTGTAGAATTCTTACTATTTTATTTGCTTGGTTTTTCCCCTTAATTTAAATTTATTTATTTACTTGACTTTATTTGCCACCCATCTCACCTGTTTTCCTCAAACACAAAAGTTTTCTTAGTGTGGTTTTTAAAGAGCCGAGGTGGCGCAGTGGTTAAATGCAGCACTACAGGCTACTTCAGCTGACTGCAGTTCTGCAGTTCAGCTGTTCAAATCTCACCGGCTCAAGGTTGACTCAGCCTTCCATTCTTCCGAGGTGGGTAAAATGAGGACCCGGATTGTTGTTGGGGGCAATATGCTGACTCTGTAAACTGCTTAGAGAGGGCTGAAAGCCCTATGAAGCGGTATATAAGTCTAACTGCTATTGCTATTGCTAAACATTTTATAGTCACAATTAAATATTTTAATTAAGGACAGCACAGCTATTTTAATACATCAATTGCTTAGAAGCATAAAAATGTGTCAAAAAAACTCCATACTATAGTATAAATGTAAAATTATCATGATAAGGCCTGAGAACATGGAGGTGTCTTAGTTTTATACTTAACAGAGAACAAAGTAAATTGCAGGCAAATATTTGGGAAAGGTATTATTGAAAACAGGGCCACTACTGAAAAGACCTACGGTACTCTTTATATCTCTTCATAGGAGACGTTCAGAATAGGATCACTGAAGGAAATATTAGGACATGAAACAGAGAATCAAAGAGAAGGAACCATAGTTTCAATCTGCTGACTTACCATTCTGTTCCTGAAGTTTCTGAAATCATCCTCTAAGATACATTTGATCATATCTGGTTCAGATATCACTATGTACATTCGACGACCAATGTAATACCTATATTCAGTTACAAATGAACAGAAGAGGAAGATTCCATTAGTGACTAAAGTAAGCAGGCAGTAGATATATGGACTTCCGGGAAATAGCAGCACTAAGTATGGAAGGAAGTCACAAGCATACACTTTCAAATATCAGAAGCTAATAAAATTTTAAAAGGATTTGCTTAATACCATTTCCCCAAAAATAAGACCTACATTGGAAATAAGCTCTAGCACAGTGGTTCTCAACCTTCCTAATGCCGTGACCCTTTAATACAGTTCGTCATGTTGTGGTGACCCCCAACCATAAAATTATTTTTTGTTTTCCGTATTTTTTCAAAAATATGTGTTTTCCGATGGCCTTAGGCAACCCCTGTGAAAGGGTCATTCGGCCCCCAAAGGGTCTCGACCCACAGGTTGAGAACCACTGCTCTAGCATGTTTTTACATGTGTACCTAATATAAACCCTACCTCCAAAATAAGACCTACTTAAGAGCCTGTGCAGCCAGCTGCCTGCCCATCTGGTTACTCGTGGTATCACAGGCACAAGGTGAGTCGGGGTGGTGGTGGAGCTGCCCCATGTGCCTTGCTTCGGCCTACCTCGGGACCCCCACAGCTAGGCCATTCACAGCCTAACCTCTGCTTCATGGCAGCAGCCATGTACATCAGGAGTCCACATGGCTGCTGGCCCACTTCTTCTGCTTGCTCGTGGCCACAAAAGAGCAGGAGGCTGAGTGGTGTCATGGTCGTGAGGTGAGGCAGTTGTTGGGAAATGGATGGCGTGGTTGCAAGGGCCCTGAGGTAAGCTGGGGCGCATTGGGCACTTCCACCACCCTCTGCCTCACGGCGGCAGCACTAGCTCATCACGCAGCCTGCCCACCAATCAGAAAAAGTGGGTTTCCTGAACATGGGGAAAAAATAAGACACCCTCTGAAAATAAGCCCTAGTGTTTATTTTGGAGCCCAAAAGAAAATAAGACCCAGTCGGGGAAACACAGGTATTCATCAGAAGTTTCCTGATCACTACTTTTATAATGTAGAAAAGAATCTAGTTTGATCTTAAGAAAAGCAATTTCAATTCCTGATTTTTCTTTTGGTTTATGTGAGTTGTATATCAATTTCTGGAAGCAATTGGAGTTGGAGCTGGAACTGGAGCTGGAGACATAGACAACAGAGTCCCTATTCTCCCTATTCCAGGAAAGCTAAATAAAATATTAATTAACATTTTTGCTATGTCCTCATTACAGCCACAATTGTAAAGTTCCCATGCCACACTAAAGCAAGATGTGATTTGTTTCTTTTTGTTGTGAGAACCCTGTTAACTGTAATATATTCAAGCAATCATAGATTTATACACAGGACTTAGTCTAAGAAGTGACCTCAACCATTGTGCTGCTTCTTTAGATCTTATAAATAAAGGTCTACCAACAGGGTTTAGCATAGTTCACTTTAATGTCAATCACACAACGAACACTACTGAATAAACAAGTAGTCTACGTGGCACATAATCCAAATTCTTACAAGAATACATGTAGCTTCTATGTAACTTCCCCCTTCCAACTGTAATCTCTCACTTTATCAGAGGGATAAAGTTAACCATTTCAAAGGTACAAAGTTCTTGACAGAAACCTGAATAACATGTGCTATATTTATTTCAAAATATACAAGGAAGTGGATGTTTGATGACAGGTCTACCTGACCACCTATAATGAGGTTAATTCAAAGGTGGTATCCAGCAGGTTCTGATCAGTTCTGGAGAACCGGTAGTGGAAATTTTGAGTAGTTCATAGCACCTCTGATTGCTCCCATCCCCCATCTATTCTCTGTCTCCCGAGTCCAAGCTGATTGGGAGGGAATGGGGATTTTGCAGTATCCTTTACCTGCCACGCCCACCAAGCCATGCCACGCTCACACGACCACGCCCACAGAACCGGTAGTAAAAAAATGTGAAACCCCTCCACTGGGTTAATTGTAGCAATTTCTTCTGCCATCAGTAACCTTCATGAAAGAGGTTGAAAAAAAATTGCAAACAGAAATCCTATCAAAAAAATGCAAATGAATTTTAAAATAGGCAAGGGAGATTGAGCAAAACATCTTTTGTGTGAAGATGCCTCTACTGAGCCAATCTGCAATCAAGAAAAGATGTATGAAGAAAAAGTGAAGTATAAAGCAGGCTACTACTTCCTTTCATCTCCAGCAACAGCTCTTACCTCAAACACTTTGCTCTGGGTTTTTTTTCCCCACCAGCATATTTACAGTATATTTCACCCAGCCTTAATTGGTAGATAAAAGATGTTGAGACACGGAAACAACTGGGAGGATGCACTGGAGCACTCAGATGGAGGACAGATAGCTTTGGCTTTTAGAGATTACTAAGTACAACCTTATCACAGGTAAACACCACAAGTATTTTTTTCCTATAATTCAAAGTAATTTGGTTTCCTTTCAAATTCTTATTCAGATCGTTTCAAAGGGATTTGTAAACTGTGCTCAAAAGGACATGGTGTATAGGTTTTAAGGAATATATCCAATTTTTAGGCAGTTTAGGCAGTTGGAAGAGAGTATTTGATTCTATCACTCCTCAAGTAAAACACCATTTTATTTGTCTTCATTTCTTCATTATATAGTATTAGTTATCGAGTGCCACATTGCTTTCCTCTACAGAACGCATTTCATCATCTTCCCCATTTCATCAACCAACAATTGCATGGTGCTGGCAAGAGTAACCAGTGGTGTATGCTGCCCCGCTCTCCACACACACACACACACACACACACACACACACACACACACACAACACACACACATACAGCAAGATTTCCACAAATGTTTATTCAACACCACACACACACACACACACACACACACACAAAACAGGTACTCAGAAAGCACTCTCAATGCACAGGTTCAAATTCTGAAGTCTGCATGGCAAGAGTCACTGGTTAACCGAGTCCAACGGGCATACACAAAGTCCTGGAAAGCAGTCCACAAGTCAAATGGTTTAGGATACATGGCATGAGAACACAAGGCATGGAACTGGGCACGTTGCTCCAGCAATACTCAAGTCTTTGGGGCGGGATTAAATAGGCAACACTGGTGCAGCCCTTCAAGAAGGTACCTTCTTGCAAGTAGTCTAGCTGACCAGCTTTGTGCCTGCCTCCACTCTACTCTACACGGCCTTGGATCAGGAGTTGGTGTAGACTCCACCTTCTCCTCATTGCTAACAGGTGGCAGATGCTCTTGGTCTTTGATTGGAGCCTCTTGGCCAACTTGCTGCAGCTGTGGCTAATCTCACTCAACCTCCGCCTGACCAAGATGAGGCTGCTTCATCAGGCTAGCACTCTCCAACCCCGAACCAAGGTCATAACTCAGCTCCGCTCTTTCCTTTCAGCCTCCTCCTCCAAACTCACATCCGGAGAGGGGTCCAAGGGGGAGGATCCATGACGTGATTAACACAGCACCACCCAGTGTCCAGTTACACATTAGGTTAAACATGGAGCATGCAGCCAGTCCTCTGTTCATATTTTTTTTATTCTGAAGTTTTTTATTCTAAAATTGACGGAAACAGTTGACCGCTCTTTAGGTTGTTGTTGTTTTTAACTCCGAAATACACTTGCAAAACTGCAAATCAGACTGTGCAAAGAAAACGATGAGTTAAATTTGCTTTTTAATGCACAGTATAAGGTAGAAAACAGGACGAACTCGAAATCCTCATACAGAAAAGCAAATATGACCCGTGATAGCTATTACAGAAGACTTGCGGAATGGGAGTTAAGAAAAGAGGAAAACACAAGTGCCTTCTAGTAGTATCTTCTACTTGTTCCAAAGGAAATAGAAAAGGGGAATCAGAATGGTAATTGAAGACTTCAACTATCCTGACATTTGCTGGAAAACTCATTTAGGTGTGGGAGATTCTGATGTGTTATAAGTTTCATCTTTCAGAAATTTCTCTTTTTTTTCAGAAAAGGGAAGAAATACAGAGGTCAACTATTTAGGACATAATTCTGACTATCAGAGAGTAATTGGTCAATGGCCTGAAAGTGCAAAGCAGCTTTACAGAAAGTGGTTACATCATGTTTGAATGGAAGGTATTTAAGGAAGGAAAGATGGGAGAACCTCAGTCAGATACTCTGGATTTCAGGAAAGCTGTTTTAAATTGATTCAGGGAAGTGGGCAGCTAATGATGGGATAACATCCTCAAATAAATCATGAAAAATTAGATTCTAAATACACAAGTATAAAAAAATCTCCATGAGAAGGAAGAATTGGAATAGTTTAAATAGCGAGTTCTCTTTTAATCCAATAAACATCAACAAAAAATGTATAAAAACAGAAGCATAACTTATAAGGTATATAGATGGTTAACCTGAGTCCTTAGATATGGAATCAGGAAAGTTAAAGGTCAAATGAGGCCAGTGAGGACTGTGAAATATAATAAAAAGGATTTATTTCCTATATCCAACACAAAAGAATCTAGAAGGCGATTGGATTGCTGTTGTGAAGGGAGAATAATGCAAGGACCTACAGAGAAGATTTTTTAATATTGATAGAATATTTAAGATATTAGAGAAGATATTAGAACAGATAGTCAAGCAGTACATATTCAAACAATATGAAAGAATCTACCTTGAACAGGAGGCAAACCAAAGAACACTGGATACGTAAGTCTCAGTAACATTTTAAGTCTCGCTTGGATGGATAAAAGTGGACTACAGAGTACTTCAGTTCATTGGATTTGCAACTGGTGGAAAAGCTTCACACAAAGTTTGTTCATAAATGGTTGAGCACTGTCCTGGAAGAAAATACTGAGCGGGGCTCTACAGGACTCCATATTTAGGCCCCTGATTTTGTCGGATCCAGCTTGCGGAGTCAGCCTGGAAAACGTAAGGGGCTTGCCTGCGTCGCTTCAGCCCAGTCTACCTGCGTGGCTTCGGCCGGTCTACCCAATGCGAAGAGGAAACCTGACAGTAGTTTGGGAAGTGACATCAAGATGGCCAAACCCACCCAGTCGACCACGCCCTCCCAGCCCGAAGTCAACCACAGCCCTGATGCAGACCTCAATGAAATTGAATTTGACACTCCTGCGTTAGGAGGATTGACTACCGTAATTCCTTAGAGGACAAGGCATGAGCCATATCCATCAGGGATGACCTTCAATAACAAGTATATCATTATGAATTTGGGTAGGCAAACCAAATGCCAAGGCACGGTTTTGGATAGGCTTGATTTGGAAGCGTTGTGTGTGTGAGATGGATGTAAGAGTGCTTAGTGAGCCACCAGCTCAACACGAGCAAGTTGCTGATGCTGCAGCTAAAAAGCCCACTGCAATGTGGGATTCCCTGAAGGGAACCGTATGTACAATTGATCACGTTTATCTTGCAAAGAATAAAACTAAGTGGAGCCATAATCTGATTCTAAAAGACTTTGTCATGTGCAAGGACAGATGTGTTCTCTGTTGAAACAGAGAGCAGGAAAAGACTTGTGGGTTCAAAATAAAGGAAAGGAGATTTAAGCTGAAGATTAGGAGGAATTCTTGATATTAATAGCTATTGCAGGGTAGAACATGAATGGACACCCACCCCTCCTGTTGGAGTTTTTCCAACAGAGGCTGTTGCATTAGAATAATAGATCACTCTGCTAAGCAAAAGAAATGGACGAAATGGTTTAAAAAGTCCCTTTCAACTCATACATTCTCTATGGAGAGATATTGCCAGAAATGAAAGCTTCTTAGAAAACACTCTTTCAAATATGAAGGTGATTTTTTTTTTTAAAAAAAATACAACTTGCTGGAGAAAAAAAGAAGGGAAGGGATTTTCATTTATCTTTTGTGCTAACTCCAATCCAGATGATGATTCCACAATATAAAAACTGAAGAGAGAATCAGCAAACATAGCATTCATTTCCTTACAAAGTGCAGATTACGCTTCACAGAGACTGAAACTCAGTTTCACCAGTTCTGATCTTTAGGCACATTTGTTGTTTATTTCTAGTTATACATAAATGGCCCTGAGACCCATGGCCTGCAAAATAGCAGGAATCAGGAAAATGGACAAGTGGCATTACTGTACATAGTTCAGTGGTGGGATTCAAAAATTTTTACTACCGGTTTTGTGGACATGGTTTTGTGGGCATGGTGTGGCTTTGTGAGAGTGACAGGGGAAGGACACTGCAAAATCCCCATTCCCTCCCCACACCATTAACCTGCCTTTCCAGCTTGGTTCTCCTGTTCAGGGCAACAAAAGAAGATCAGCTAGGAGGCTGGGAGGCAGCAGGGGCGAGGCCAGCCTGTTTGCAGCTTCTCTGTACTACTCAAAATTTCTACTACCAGTTCTCCAGAACTGGCTGAATACCACCTCTCACATAGTTCATTAAACAGAAACTGATAGGACTACACATCTAAATCAAAACCTGCCTTTCTTTATACAAGGAGCTTCTGTTTTGATTCTCAGAGTGTATCAGGGGTTGGGATGATATATTTCATCTTACATTATGTGAATAAAAATACTGGTGTTACTTTTTCTTCGCTCCAACATGGTACAGCTGTCTTGGCTCCCTGCATCACCAGGTTTTCTCATGAGTATAAGTATGGGTATGTCTAATGAAAAGAAGGACAAGGGGTGACATGACAGCAGTGTTCCAAAACTTGAGGGGCTGCCACAAAGAAGGACTTATTTATCCAAAGCACCAAGAAGGCAAGACAAGAAACAATGGATGGAAACTAAACAAAGACAGAAGAAACCTAGCACTAAGGAGAAATTCCCTGACAGTGAGAACAATCAACTAGTGGAAAGGCTTGCCTTCAGAGGCTGTGGGTGCTCCATCACTGGAGGTTTTAAAGAAGAGACTGGACATCCATTTGTCTGAAATATAGAGTCTCCTGCTTGAGCAGGGGTTGTACTTGAAAACTTCCAAGGCAGTGGTGGGGTGGGATGCTGTTGGTGAGCATGTGTGTGCCTAAAACGCTTGCGCTAAAAATGGAGCATTTAGAAGTTCAGCTGCTTACCTTCCATGTCAGCAATGGTAAGTAGAAGAGCGGGGGGGGGGGGAATCAGCTGTGCCGCACAATTGAAATGAGTTAGAAAGCAGGAGATAAAGGACAGGATAGGGCAGGGGCAGGTGGGCGGGGCCAAATGATTGTCAGCGCCAACAGTTCGCCCGACCGGTCCGAACCGGCTGAATACCACTTCTATTCCAAGGTCTGTTCCGATGACAATGATGATGATGATTTACCTGGAAGGTGAATAGCCTACTCATTTAAGATAGGATGCTCACTGATACTTCTTGGCCATCTCAGAGTCATATAAAGTGCAAGAATCCTCCAGGCCAACCATGGAAATCTCACCATTTGGGGATGAGGTGTGGAAAGCCATTTATTTTCTACTAGATGAAAAGGGAATGGCTAAAAAAAAACTCCAGAGGAAGTTTTCCACAAAGGTACAATTTATTTGCTGAGACTTCTATCACTCCGATTCAGCCTTATGAACAACCTTGTCTTCAGATGTATCCCCATTTTTATATCTCTACAGGAAATTTCAATTTCAGAATGGTACTGGGAGGAAATATGGGCTAGGAGACAGGCATATTTTCCCCATATTTATCAAAGACATTTGCTTATCAAGACCAATTCTGTTACATCACCTCAAGAGGGAGCCAAAGAGATTTTGTTCCCACAAATTAGGTTGCTGGGTTACTAATGTCTGTGTCTGTTTTCATGCAAGTTAAAAAGGAAGAAGAAAGAAACTGTGAGGGAGAAGAGGTCTAGATCGGCATACTGTAAGTTGTCACCCTTCAAGATGTTACAGTTTTATGTTTATTTTTAAAGGGTTGCACAAATCACACACTTCAAAAACAAAAACCCACACACCTCCCAAATACCGACTGCTATAGGAAAATCTCTATTATTATTGAAAAGTTAAAGATATATCGTGCACACTTCCGCTGTCCTACCACTTTATTCATTTATCTCTACTATATACGCACCCGTCAAGAGGTTTAGCTGCTATGGGGAAAAAATAAACCATAAAATAAAATAAAGCTTCAAGCAAACAAAGAAACCAAATAGTGAAAAGAAAGAGAACAGATAAAACAGTTGTCAGCTAAAGACTTACACATCCAATTAAACAAGAAGAACCTACTGCATCACAAGACTTTTTCTATACCAGTATAGCCTGGGGAGGAAAGGAGAAATATATGTTCCACAATGTAGAATTCCCCCCCCCCAGCCAAAATAAAAGCTACAAAAAAGGAACTAGTCTGAAGCCATAAGCAGGCTGATAGGTCAAAAAGTCTATTTATAGAAAATAATAGAGAAATAAGACATCTTCTATTTTTTGTAGACTTTCTCATGTCTGTTCCTAGAAAAATCATTATCCATATTATTATTATTTTACTTTTGCAGATGCCTTCTTATTCTTGTACTGCTAAAATGACTATTTACCATATATATAACAAGGGATATAACTTGCTCCTTGGGAGTTTCTTAAGGCACAGGGACCTTTTATTTTTTTTTCCTAATGTATGAATACCAGGGTACCCATGCAACATCTAACCTACTCATTTCATAATTTGGCCGCTAATAGATCGATATATTTTGAACTACTGATAACCTACTACAGAACAATTAGAATTAGAATGAGTCTGCTTTTAATCGAAGTGCAGTCTTGTGGTTTTTAAATTAGTGGCAGACAGTCAGAGGTAGAATAAATAGAATTAGTATAAATAAAGGGGGGGAAATCATTTTTAGAAGTATGTGGTGAGAAAGTCTAATAGGAAGAATTATATCCCTTTTAGCATATATGAAATCTAGAGAGAATGTTATTATTGAGCATGTTATTATTGTGAAAGAGTTGTCAATCAATCAGAATAGAGCTGGAAGAGAGCTTTGAGGTCTTCTAGTCCAACCCTCTGCTCAAGCAGGAGACCCTATACCATTTCAGACAAATGGCTGTCCAGTCTCTTCTTAAAAATCTCCAGGCCTTGATTATCTTAGTTGTTCTTCTTGGCACTTTTTCCAAAGTGTCAACATCTTTTTTGTAATGTGGTGACCAAAACTGGATGCAGTATTCCAAGTGTGGTCTTACTAAGGATTTATAAAGTGGTACTAATACTTCATGTGATTTTGATACTATGCCTCTGTTTATACAACCAAGTATTGTATTAGCTTTTTTGGCTACTACTGCACATGCTGGCTCATCTTAAGTGATTGTTCACTAGGTCCCTCTCACAGAGTTGTGCATGTTAATATTTTCAACTACGTTTGAGATAAAAGAAGGCTTTTAGCAAAATATTGTGCAATTGAGTATATCTCGTTTTGCTGAAATTTCTAATTCAGCTCTTTCTTTTAGAAAAATAATGTTTTTACACCATATTCTTATTTTCTATTTTTATTTTGATCTCTCTTGATCACAGAAACAGTCAGACACATTCTCTGATCAGAAATATAGATAGTGATGTAGTTGTTTGTTCTATTGAATCTCTGTGGATATCTAGTTTCAAAAATCTGAAATATATTTTGACAATGAAAATATATTGAATGAATGAAAATTAAATTCACAATTCTTTTTTACTCTTTAGTTTGTATTCCCTTTCTTTCATCTGAAAGTGTGGTTTATATTTAAATTTTGGAGTTCAGGGATAGCTTTTTTGACTTGGAATACTCCAAACTGCAGTCAAAAACTATGATTTGTATCAAAATGAAATGTGAAATATCACACTGACAACAGATGTAGCCTGACTCTAGCAATATCAATGCCTATTGTGATAACACAGACAGCTATAGAGACAAGTTTGCTAATCTGTTCTCAGTTTCCAGTTAATTTATCCATGGGAAACTTTTACTTGCAAAACAAATGTTCAAATCTTTAGAGATGCATATTATTCTTATATCTTAAGCTTTCTAGTCAACACCTACCAAGAGGAAGCCTACAGCTCCAATTAGTTCCATTATACAAGAGGATTATTCATATACAACCAGAGGGTATTGCATTAAGGAAATAGAATATAAATAAAATCCACCCAACATTAGATCATTCATCATTTCAGAAACTATGCCATTGTTATTTCCATGCTATACTCTGGATTACAAATTGTTGTTATCTATACTGCTCCAATAGTAGCATCACCAGCGGATTTGATCAAAATGAGCATTTGTATAAAGTCTTCAAATGTTCTGAGCATTTGATATACATTTTCTTAGCAATACTTATTTGCTCATCCTTTTTAACAACTGTATAAGGTAACTCAGCAGTATTCTCAATGTACTGCAAATGATTGGGTTCAGAAGAAGAATGTTAGCTTATTAAAGGCACCTTTTAAGTTGGTGATAAGATCTAAGCAGGGGCCTCCAGAACTCAGTTTGTCAATTGCAAGGCACAAATATTCCTTGGAGGTTTTTGTAATATTTTGTCTGCTTTTACAGAATGCTACTTGTATAATAAGAACCATGGACCAATATCTAAATAGTCCCAATTGTTTTTCATTTTAATCACTCTTTTTTAGACTTATCTACGTTTGATCCAAAGTCTTCTTAATTTTTTTCCCTCTGTCATTCATTAATGCTGCATTAGGCATTAAGTCTTTATATAATGTGCATTTGCCACCACTTAGGTTCTGCCTCGCTTCACAGACAGGCACTCCATAAAGAAGGGGCTTGTATGTGGGAAAACACCTGTGCTCCATTCTCTCTCTTGTTTATAGCAAGGCCATCAACTTGCAGACAGCTTTGATCTGCCTTTCTGTTATCAGTTCTATGCATTTCAAACATGTTGCATGCATCATAATAAAAAGGGAGAAAGAGCAGGATGTAAAACAAGGCTTTGCTTTATTCTTTTAGACCAATGTCTGGCAGAGCCACACAGACAGCACCTGAAAAACCAAATGCAAAGGGAAGCGATGTTATCTTTTATCTGGCTGAGAGAAAAGGGGGAAAATTGTCCTCTTAAAAGAGAGGGGAGGTGGGGAACAACCATGCTGAGCTGAAATGCTTTTTTCTAAAGTGTCCATTCATGTCTGAAGAAAACAGAGGGAGCGAGGTTGTCCTGTCCCTTATTTTTAGATAGCCACATTCACATTAGGTAGCAAAACTCCCAGCAAATAGATATTCAGCCATTACTACTAGCCTAATTATTTCAGAGGTCAGAAAATTAATTCACCAGAGTATAGTGCTTCAATGAAGTATATTGATTCCTTATAAAAATTATATGTGTACAAACACACACACACACACACACACACACACACACACAAATTATGTGATTTAACAGGCTCCATGAAAAGCTTGGAAGTTGTTTTGACAAAGCCAACAATTTTGAACCTTTGGTGTCCGTGTACATCTACTTTTAAATGAAAGCATAGCTGTATTCATATTTTATATTAGGTAATTACATTCTATGGCAAATTTCTAAAATTGCTATGAATGGACATGACCCTTAAGATTTCAGGAGGCAGAGAGGCTGGAAAGAATAAAAGACTTGGCAAAGAAGCTGCTTACAGATAATAAACAGGGAGGAAAGTACATTTCTATTTTAAAGTCCAAATTACCATTAATTAATTCACATAAGTGCATTTAAGATATAAAATGACAAAAAAACCTTAAAGGATTTGTCCGAGTTATGTAAAAAAAATATAGCACTGTAAATCTGATGGTCAGCAATATATACATAAGCTAAGCAAGTTTTAAGTCTGTGCTTCTAATGGTAGAAGGGGTTAATCTTTCCTGAAGAATCCAGTGGGAGGGAGACACAGGGCAGATAGCAGCATCTCTGGTCAGTGCAGGGTGTGTGCTCAGCACTGTGACATCTCGTGTACAGACACAAAGCTGCTCTCTCCTGCATGCCACACTTGTGCACGAATCATCATCAGGTTCTTGGCTTAGGCTGTTCACACTGTTTCATCGCAATTCATGTTAGCTCGTCATTCTTCAACCATTATGTTATGGCTCCGCGAAAGTGTATTAATTCGCCAGACAGTTTCTGTTTCATCTGTGGTGAATATACACTGTTGAAGCAACAGCAGAATATTACAGACTTTGTGAAAAAAGTATACTTTGCATACTTTGGACTAAAAATTGGAGATCAAGATAAAGTTTGTGCGCCTCATAAAGTGTGCAAATGGTGTGTTGAGGACCTCCGAAACTGGTTCAAGGGTAAGAAAAAATCTTTCTGTTATGGGATTCCTATGGTATGGCGAGAGCAAAAGAACCATAGTGATGACTGTTACTTTTGTTCATGCGATGTGAAAGAGTTTAATTCCAAATGGAAGCATTCCATTTCATACCCCAATCTTCACTTAGCAATTCGTCCCATCCCCCATGGCACAGATATACCAGTACCCAAGCCCTCTGCTACCTTGGAAGAGATACCTAGCTCCAATGAAGGTGAAGTCATACCTGAACCAGATGACGAATCAAGTTCTGACTTTGAAAATGATACAAGACCAAAATTGTTTTCTCAGGAGGAGATGAATGATTTGGTAAGAGACTTGAATCTTCCCAAAGATGCCGCTGAGTTACTCGGATCAAGGCTGAAAAGCAGGAATTTATTGTTGCCAGGAGTGTCATCTTCATGGTTCAGACATCATGAAAAGGAGTTCGTTCCTTACTTCGTCCAGGAACACAAGTTGGTTTATTGCATCGATGTCGAAGGTCTGATGGGTCAATTTAAAATCCAATATGATTCAGAGCAATGGCATCTTTTTATAGATTCTTCAAAAAGAAGTCTCAAAGCAGTTTTACTCCACAACGGTTTTTATGCTTCCATACTTGTAGGTCATTCCGTACACTTGAAGGAAACCTACGAGAACTTGGAATTGGTTCTTCGTAAACTTCAATATGAAGACCATGGTTGGCAAGGGTGTGGAGACTTGAAGGTCTTGTGCATGTTGCTTGGGCAACAAGCTGGGTATACCAAATATCCTTGTTTTCTGCGTCTATGGGACAGTCGAGACCGACAAAATCACTGGACCAAGAAGAGTTGGCAGCCGAGGGTGCTAACAGTCGGTGAAAAAAAAATGTCCTCTGAGAAACTTTGGTACCTTCCCATAAAGTTCTTCTACCACCTCTCCACATAAAATTGAGATTGATGAAGCAATTCGTAAAATCACTTCCAAGAGAAGTGATTGCTTGGTCACCAAGTTTCCATGCCTGTCGAAGGCGAAATTGAAGGAAGGTGTGTTCGTCGGACCAGACATTAGAAGGCTTATAGTTGATCAAGAGTTTGTCAATACCATGACGGATCCTCAAAAAGAAGGGTGGATTGTATTTAAAGACGTCATACAGAAATTTTTAGGCAATAACAAAGATCCTCACTACAAAAAGATCATCGGAAGAATGCTGAAAGCATTTCAAGCTTTAGGTTGCCTGATGAGTTTGAAAGTGCATTTCCTCCAGTCCCACCTTGACTACTTTCCTGAAAATTTGGGAGCTGTGAGTGAGAAACAAGGTGAACGATTCCACCAAGACATTAAAGTGATGGAAAGGAGATACCAGGGAAAATGGAGCATTACAATGATGGCAGACTACTGTTGGATGCTTCAGAGAGACATTCCAGATGCTACTCACAAGCGTAAATGCACCAAGAGGAGCCTCACAAGGAAGAAGAATCGAGTTTAGTGTGTGTAGGTGAGCTCATTTCAGTTCAAAAAAGGATTTTCATGAAAATATTGTAATAAAACTTTAAGTCTATTTCCATTTATTTTGAGGTATTGCCTTATTTAACATAGTTACCTAAATTGTCAGGAAACGTGATGTCCTATGACAAAATGGAGGTCATTTTCGGATTCAGCGCACCAAAAAACATAAAGATTATGTGGAATAACCAAAACAGCTCTCGAAAAAAATTTTTTTTGCAGACCTGTGTTATAAGTACATTAAGCAACACAGGTTGGCAATTTGCTTTTCTTAGGTGAAGAAAGGTATGTCCTTGGCATACATATTGTGAATTTATTATTTATAAGAAATGTACTTAATCACATATATGTATTGTTTACATCAAAGGGGGATGGGGGGGAAGTGTTTATAGGGTGTGAGATGTGAAGGACAGCCTTTCTCTCACTTTGAATTAATATGTTGCTATTACTTTAAGCTATTTTTCCCTCCGGCACATTTTACATGGTTTCAGAGTAGGATTGGGAGAAAAGCAGAGTAGGAAGCTATCTTCTGCTGAGTTAGAACACATAATCTTTCTTACTCAGAATTACCAATATGATCACGAACAACCTTCTTGGGGTTCAGGCAGGATTTTCCCCAGCTCTACCTGGAGATGCCAAGAGCTGAAAGTAAACCTTCAGCTTCTGGACCTTTGTTCTTATAAAGTTAAACATCTGAGAACGGACTCATGCACATTGTTTTGTTGGATCTAATTTAGAATGTAGAAGCAATCAGTTATTCAGAAATAATAGGTGCTTATGGATTAATTAGGGATGTGGTGGCTCAGTGGCTAAGATGCTGAGCTTGTCGATCAGAAGGTCAGAAGTTCAGCGGTTCAAATCCCTAGTGCTGTGTAACAGAGTAAGTTCCTGTTACTTGTCCCAGCTTCTGCTAACCTAGAAGTTTGATAACACGTAAAAAATGCAAGAAGAAAAATAGGGACCATCTTGGTGGGAAGGTAACAGCGTTCTGTGTCCCTTCGGCATCTAATCATGCCGGTCACATGACCACGGAGACATCTTTAGACAGCGCTGGCTCTTTGGCTTTGAAACGGAGATGAGCAACACCCCCTAGAGTTGGGAACAACTAGTATATATGTGTGAGGGAACCCTTTACTTTTATGGACTAATTCTGATACTTCAGCAAGAAGGTAGGTAGCTGAACCCGGTGGCTAGTCCATAAGCTACAAATGACAGTTTTCTCAGTGAAGAATTGCCCTATTGTTCATTCATGTTTCTAGCTTGGCCAGTAAATACTTCTGGCTTCAATTTTTTTACCTGTGTACGGTAGATTTAATTCACATAGTATTCTAAACCATAGTTTAATAATATGAATACCACTATTTGGTTTTGTCTTAAATTCATTGAATGAATCAATTATATTTCATTCTGGTTTAGTTTGATATGAAAAACTTGCATCTCAGGACTTTCAATTCTGATTCGTTCTTTGGTCCTGCCTTTTGGCTTGTACCAAGTTTCTGGGTTCCCATTCCTAACATTGCTCAATTATTGACCTAACCCAACAAGCAATTATTTCTCCAATGTTCTATTTTAAACAGGTTTTAATCATATCCTTTGACCTAGACAATTCCACAAAAACTTTGCAGTATTTCTGATATTAAGCTTTTGTAGAATTATTTTTCTTATTAATTAGGCTATGTTTTCTAATGCGTGATAATTCAGAACCAAGAAAATTCATACCTATCTTCCACCAGGGAAATATAAATAAATATTATTATTATTAAAAGGATTTTCTCTCATTAGTAAATTAAAGAATATATTTGTACTAAATCCACAATGGTGCTTGGGCTGTTATCTGTTCAGGGTGCTGACAACAATCCCAATAGAGAAAAAGTCCATTCAGAGGCATCAAAATAATGTAAAGAGTTGCATGTGGCTATTTTTACTGATAGTTCGAATAAGGGTTTTTTCCAGTGGTGGGTTTCAAAAATTGTTGGAACCTACTCTGTGGGTGTGGCCCCCTTTGTGGGAGTGGCTTGCCATCCATGTGACCGGATGGGAGTGGCTTGCTGCCCATGTGACCGGATGGGAGTGGCTTGCTGCCCATGTGACCGGAAATTCATAATTATGAAATTATGAATTAGTACTTAGGTCGGTCCAAGTAGCTATTCAGAAGTTAGTGGTTAGAAGCAATTGTAAAGCAAGATAGGGAATTAAAACCAGAAATATTTTGTTGGCTATTTGAAAGGGAGTATAATATATATTTAATTTTACACATGTTAGCAGCTGCTGAATTGTGTTTCGCACAACAGTGGAAAAACAGAGATATGTAAATGAATAAATATTACAATGTGCAGGAATAAATAAATTGACAATTAAAATCAAGAAGGCTTTGAATACTTTTTCACATGGGATTGGTTTTAGCAATTGCCAACTAATGGAAACAGAAATTAGAAATCCAAAAGTATGAAAGAAAACACCAATTATGTAAGAAAAGGTCCCTAAAATATTACTAGATCATTATTAATGCGTAGATAACTGCGGGACATTACACACCCACCAGTGGTGGGTTTCAAAAAATTTTGGAACCTCTTCTGTAGGTGTGGTCTGCTTTCCAGCTCCACTGGTGGAACCTCTTCTAACTGGTTCAGTAGATTTGACAAACTAGTTCTACCGAATAGGTACGAACTGGTAGGACCCACCTCTGGTTTTCTCCCTTAATTGCACCAATGACAGCATACCACTCAGAAAGCTTGCTTCTGCAGAGGCTATACCTTGACTGCCAATGATTAATTTTTAAAAAGAAGTTTTAGCATAGTTTCCAAACCTTAATGCATATTATCAACAACTGTCAAGTGAAGAGAGTTTCAAATTTCACCCAAATTAAATAATCAGAACTGCAATCTGGAAGAAGGGGCAGGAATACATGGCATACTATTTCAGATTTACATACACACAGTCGCCCCTTATTGTATCACTATCTGGCTCATGAAAATTCACAGCTTACAGAAAGAAAGAACAATTGGAAAGATTTTGCAGCGGGCATAAGGAAGTGTCCCACTGAGTTTAAATGGAACTTACATATGTGTTATGAACTTTTAGAATGCCTCCCCACTTATCTATAAATATATGGAGACATACAAATGCATTTAAGTATTTTCTTTTGATTGTATGCATATGTTGTATTTGGATTGCATACAAAGCCTGTAAAAAAGTGATGACTGAATAAAGTATAAGAAAAATAATCCCACCCATCTATCTCCCCTATTCCGTTCCTTTCCTTTCCTTCCTGGTAATGAAAACAGGCAAGGCTGCGACAACATTTTTAATGTGATATTGCACACAGACAACTATTGTTTCAACTTGTTCTTTTAAATGCCACTCTAAATGCATCAGCATATGTTTCACTTTATTATTATTTTTCTAAAAATTCCATAGTGAAATGTTGAACACCCTGCCTTAAAAAGTGAGCCTATGTTATTATGTTCCCCTATGATCCAAAAACATTTGTATCACGTCTACATTTTTTAAATATTGAAAAAGGAAGAAAAGTTTGAGTTGTTTAAGTAGACAACATTGTTAAATCAAGCTTTCAGCCAATGCTGTTTGTACAGTTTTTTCCAAAAATAGTCAATCCATGAAGGCCTGCAATAAACCGCTTACTTCGGGGTCAGTAAGTAACAGCCTGTTCTGCTGCAGCTGCTAATTCAAGGGTACTTCTAGATGGAAAGCTTTTTAATGCCACTCAGTAATTGCTATTGTGTTGTAAGCTACATGTAGAATTACAATCAACTCTTTATGGGTGGAGTGTTTTTTAAAATATGTGAAGAATATGTGTTAAAGCATCCTTAATACACTTGCATGATATTTTTATTAAGGACAAAACAAACAAACAAACAAAATTCAGTGCCACTTAAAAAATGAGTTGCAAAAACAGTTAAAGTGGGACTGACCAGAAAAGCAGCTGAGAAGATATGCTCAAGGAAAGGGAATTCAGGGCCCTGAAATGTTGTTTGCATCAATCAAAAGATATTAAAATAAACCACGCATGCAATCTGTTGTTCCATTTCTTCCAGTATCAGTGGAATTTTGTGAAATTTGAAAACATGTGACAGCAGCAAGGAAATAATTTGATATTATAGACAGGCAGCATAGTTTTTTTTCCCTGTACTTTTCCATAACTTTGCTTTGACACTCAGTTTAATTCTCAATGTTTCTCTTCTATAAGTCAGATTTTTGGTAGAGAAATTACATTAAATAAATCATAATCAAGTGAGGTAGTAATACCACTCTATAAAAAACACCACACCTAGAATACTGCATCCAGTTTTGGTCACCACACTATAAAAAAGATGTTGAGATTCTAGAAAGAGTGCAGAGAAGAGCAACCAAGATGATTAGGGGACTGGTGGCTAAAACATATGATGAATGGTTGCAGGAACTGGGCATGGCTACTCTAGTGAAGAGAAGGACCAAGGGACACATGATAGCAGTGTTCCAATATTTGACAGACTGTCATGGAGAGGAGGGAGTCAATCTGAAGCACCTGAAGGCCAGACAAGGAACAATGGATGGAAACTAAACAAGGAGAGATTCAGCCTGGAAATAAGGAGAAATTTTCTGACAGTGAGAGCAATCAACCAATGGAACAGCTTGCCATCAGAAGTGGTGGGAGCTTCATCACTGGAAGCTTTCATGAACAGATCTGTCAGAAATGGTGACAGATCTGTCAGCTTGGGGTTGGACTAGATGATCTACAAGGTCCCTTCCGACTCTGTTAATCTGTATCTTAATCAAATGAAATAACATTTCACTGTTCTATATACTAGATACAGTATATGAGCAGATATAGGGTCCATCACATTTGAAGAATGGCTGTACCACAAAAATGTATCTTTTGCATGAAAATTATACCAGATGTATCTGCAGTTAAAACTGAGACAATAACTATACTCAGTTCATTGATCATAATAAACTATGTATTAAAAAGTGCAGCAATTGGGTTCAACATAACATTTCATTACAACCAAACAAACCACATAATGTATTAACACAATGTGGGAACCAGTTTATGAACAGACATATTAATTTACATGAATAAAGTCCAATTTAATGATGGAAAACCACTTACAGTAATCTTACAATGAAACCAAGGGCTCATACAAAGAAGAATCTGGGAATGAAAACAAATATTTGGGGTACTATGGGGAGAATGCAATTAATGGAAATGGGCAAACTATTAAAATTGTTTAATCAAGGCAGGAATGTATTTGAAGAAAGAGAGTAACTTAATAAAACACACATTCTATGACTTGCAAGTTTATAATGCATAATGTGTATGAAGAACGGTTGCAGGAACTGGGTATGTCTAGTTTAATGAAAAGAAGGACTAGGGGAGACATGATAGCAGTATTCCAATATCTCAGGGGTTGCCACAAAGAAGAGGGAGTCAAACTATTCTCCAAGGTACCTGAGGGTAGAACAAGAAGCAATGGGTGGAAACTAATCAAGGAGAGAAGCAATTTAGAACTGAGGAGAAATTTCCTGACAGTTAGAACAATTAATCAGTGGAACAGCTTGCCTCCAGAAGTTGTGAATGCCCCAACACTGGAAGTCTTTAAGAAGATGTTGGATAGCCATAGCCATTGAAACAGTATAAGGTTTCCTGCCTAGGCAGGGGGTTGGACTAGAAGACCTCCAAGGTCCCTTCCAACTCTGCTATTGTATTGAAAGGCTGGCGTCTGCGCTGGTGGCGGTGTGGCTTTTTGGCTTGGCGGCGTTGCTTTTAAATCATTTTTTAAATCATTTTTTGGGGTTAAAAAGTTATCTTATATGCCGGAAAATATGGTAGATCTGACATATCTGAAGGCTACCAGGTTGTAGCAGACAGCAGCCGGTTTGGTGGGTGGACATCCTAGTATTCCAAGATTGTTTTGGCTTCTATTGTTATTGTTGTAACAGGCTTCACCAGAACTACATCGGTGAGCATATGTCACCTCTTGCTGCTGCTGATTAGCTGAATCAGTATTCCATTTCATTAATGCATAATGAGAGCAGTTAATAGGATTGGACTTCTGAGCTCCGAATAGGAACGTGATGCTAATAAGATAAGAGGTCATCTCTCCTGCTTCTTGAGGGGAAGAAATTGTGGACACTTTATCTTGGCAACCCCCGGCACACAGAGTGTTTTTAAATGTTTTTTGAACACATTGTTGCCATTGTTATTTGTCCATTTTATTACCTGTGTTTAGTTGTGACATTTTAACTCAGCTCATCTGAGGCTCATTTGGAAAAAAGGCAGCTTTTATCTGGCTAACCTTTTGTGAAGTGGCAAAGTTTTCAGTAGTCTGGCCTAATGCTTTTACCAACTATGAGGGCACGGCTGTTTCAAAGATAACGTTTTCCTTTGTACACTGAAAAAATAGTTTCTTTATTTAGTTATTGAGTTGATTACATTTAAATATTACCCATCTCGCTATCAAGTGACTAAGAAAAATATTTTATACCATTTACATTTTCTTAACACAAAAATTATTAGAATTAAATACCTTAAATATACTGTACTTTTCGGAGTATAAGACACACTTTTTACCCCCCTTAAAGAGTTTGGAAATGTTGGTGCGTCTTATACCCCGAATACAGCCATTTTTGGCCTCTGGAAACCCGCCTTGCGCATCCCATTTTTGCCAAAAACAGGCTTGTTTTTTTTGTAAAAACGGGGCACGCAGAGGGTTTGGGAGGCCTGCAGAGTGCTCCTAGGGGTTGGGGAGAGCAAAAATGCAATGTGTGGGCAGTTTGGGATGTTTTTGCCCTCCCCAGCCCCCAGGAGCATTCTGCAGATCTCCCAAACCCTCTGCGTGCCCCGTTTTTGTGAAAATTGGGACATGCAGAGAGTTTGAGAGACTCTTGGGGACTCTTTTTTTTTTCTTGTTTACCTTTTCAAAATCTTGGTGCATCTTATACTCCGATGCATCTTATAGTCTGAAAAATATGGTAACCATGAATGTATTACTTTGATCAGTTGGATAAAGATTTTATGTGCCTACAGTTTCTGTGTGAGCAACATTCCTGTATGTGTTGCTGTTTTACATACACACAAACACACAACTGTTCATACCTATTCAGTCTATTATTTACATAAATAATATACCAACGTGAGCAATGTCACCTACAAAAATAAAAGGGAAATGGAGATGGTAGGCACTGTGTAAATTGCTGACTTTTTGATTTTACATACCTCATCACATTTCTTATCCCATTTTATATATATTTAAGATTGCCAACTCTGATTTTGCTGCTATCCCATTTTTCTCCAGGGCAATTGACCAAGTAATTCCTTCCCTTCCTAACTATGGTTGACCGTGACATTGGGACAACTGCCTCTTTCTAGTTAAGCCTGGTTTTTACATAATTCTAAGCTATATATGCAATCTCAATGTTTTCTTAAAAAGAAACTTGATTATGTAGCTGGTCCCAATACAAACTGAGAAACAACACAGCTGTTCTCTGGATTTTCAGTTTGTTTTGCTATAAAAATATCACAATTGTTTTGTTGAGTTAAAGCTAAATCCACATACAGTACCCCAGGATTCTGCATCCAGACATGCATTATTCTAGCCAATGCATATAACACACACACACACACACACACACACACACTATTGTGTTATTCAGGTTACTTATAGGGTGATAAAAGTAGGGAAAAATTATTCTTGAAATTCATTTTAAGTCAGGATTCAAGGGTCAGTCTTGTGACCCCTTATAAATTAAAACTGAACAGAATAAGACTATATGTAGAACAGGTCTCTGAAAAACGGGAACCTATGTTCACATTTGTTTATTTATTTGATATATAAAATCAAAATCGGGGTCTCCAGGAAATGAAACTCTTTATGGCACGGGAGTCAAACTCGCGGTGTCATGTTGCCATCACGTCATATATTGCAACATTTTTCCCCTTCGTGGAGCCGGGGTCGATGTGGCTTGTGCATGATGCATCTGGCCCGTGGGCCGCCAGTTTGACAGGCCTGCCTTATGGTCTCTGTCTCTGCAGTGCGAGATATTAGTGAGCTGGCAGATGAGCAACTGTAAGCTTTTCTCTTATTCCCTTAAGCAATAAGTGGATACTGTGGAAGTAAGAATGACTTCTAAGGATAGATCGGTATAGAAAGGTATGGTGGCTTCTGTTGGTATAAACAAGATTTAACTATTTCTCTTTTTCATTTTCTTATCTCAGCTCTTTAATTTTGTGGGCCTGCTGTTTTTACTCCTCCCTCCCCCCAAGTTATGAATAACACTGTTTACTCCAAAAGGAAATAGCTAGATGAGTTAGTATGTACATAAGTGCAAACAAAAATATTAGCAACTGCTTACAAAACTCCAATAATAAAAGAGGGAAGAGTAACTTTTACAATGAGGCACGTACATTCACGTAGGAATAATTGTGCATGCAACCAGGGGTGGGTTCCTGCCAGTTCCTACCTCTTCTATAGAAGAGGTTCCACAAATCTACCGTGCCGTTTAGAACCGGTTCCAGCTCCCTCCCCCCCGCCCGTCCATACATCATCAAAATGAAGAGCGAGAGGAGGAATTCTGGGAGTTGAAGTCCACAGGGTCTTAAAGCTATCAAGTTTGAACACCCCTGGGGTTTTTTTTTCTAAAGGGTTAGGGGGTGCAAGGGTCTTGTAACTTGACAGCTTTAAGACTTGTGTGCTTCAAATGCCAGAGTTCCTGAGCCAACATTTTGGTTGCTAAGCAAGAGTGTTGTTAAGTGAATTTCACCACATTTCACAAGTCGGTCACGCCCACCCAGTCACATGGCCGGCAAGCCACTCCCATCCGGTCACATGGCTGACAAGCCACTCCCACAAAGCACGCCACACCTACAGAAGAGGTTCTAAAAAATCTGAAACCCACCACTGCTTACAACACACTATGATCTGTCACCCATGCCATTAAATGAACATGCAGCTCATTATCACTAGTGATGTCATTCATCATTAAATGAACATGCAGATTATCTGGGGGAAGATTTGGCTGAACACTGTATGGTAGGAGAATCCAATCCATTGTGACTGACTGATTGATTGATGATAGATGTGCCTTTTGATTCAGTGTTGACTCCTGGCAACTTTCTAGACAAGCTGTTGCAGTTTTCTTAACAACCTTCTTCAGAGATAGTTTGCCCTTGTCTCCTTCTTAGGACTGTAAGAGTGTGACTGGACAAGGTCACCCACTGGCTTTTGCCTAGAACTCATAGTCTCCCAGTTTCTAGCCCAATGTTTTAATCACTACACTAAACTGGCTCTTTGGTAAAATATGATTCCAGTGTATTTGTTCACTCAAGCTATCTTTCTTCCTTTGACTTGTCTGGGTTTGGGCCGTTGTTGTTGTTGTTGTTGTTGTTGTTAGCCCATTCCATGAAAAAATAGCACAAACATTGCCTTTGCTGATGTGAGGATATCTTAAGCATGATGGAAAATATATTCAAGTGGATTATTTGTTCTAGTATGCTATTTAACACAATAGCAGTGTTCCAATATTTGAGAGGCTGCCACAAAGAAGAGGGGGTCAACCTATTTTCCAAGACAAGAAGCAATCGATAAAAACTGAAAAAGGAGAGAAGCAACTTAGAACTAAAGAAAAAGTTAGAACAATAGAACAATCTGACAGTTAGAACAATTCAACCAATGGAATGGCTTGCTTTCAGAAGTTATGGATGCTCCAACACTGGAGTCTTTTAAGAAGAGACTGGACAGCCATTTATCTAAAATAGCAATAGCCCTTAGACTTATATACTGTTTCATAGTGCTTTACAGCCCCTCTCTAAATGGTTTACTGAGTCGACATATTGCCCTCAACAATCTGGGACCACATTTTACTTGCCTCGAACAGATAGAAGGCTGACTCAACCTTGAGCAGGTGAGAATCGAACTGCCGAACTCCTGGCAGTTGGTAGGCAACAGAATTAACCTGCAGTACTGCATTCTAACCACTGCACCACCATGGTATAGACTCTAGAGTCTCTTGCTTGAGCAGGCAGTTGGACTAGAAGACCTCCAAAATCCCCTCTACCTCTGTTATTCTGTATTCTGCATTGCTTGAACTTAATATTGTTTTCTTTGGCGACAATTCAGATTTTAATTTTTCTATCATCTACTTCCTTTTAAACTACAAATACCATGGACTGTATCTGGTAATTAATATATACAAAATACACCACTGAACCCATACCAAATGTTCTGATGCAGTTATGTGAACTCCCTTTTTTTTAGGTTTCACGGAATCTAAATTTGTTTGCATTTGGATATTCCATATATAAAAACAGACTTGATTTTTCAAATGCACACCCAGAACTAAAGGTTATCTAAAGAAGGGGAAGAAAAAAATGTGCCCTAAAAACCTGAACTGGAATAATTTCCCATAACTTGAATGCTTTCAGAATAGACAGACTACAGCATATTGTTCTGACTTGATTAAAGCTGAAAAGTTGATTTGACATCCTGTTGTCAAGGAGACCAGTTCACATTGAAAGAAAACAAGTTGTGATCCTATCGGTCAAATGATTCAAGTGACCTTAGGAAACAAAAATAATAAAGGTTCAATTTTCAAAGCTCTGTGTTCATCAAAATGAAGGAGGGGGTAAATAAAGCTCTTCATATTCATTTGAAAACAGTTTTCAATCTGGAATGCATAAAAGGCAGCCTCTTCTCCAACACTGTCATGTCAAACCCTTGAAGTCTGTTATACATATAATACTTCCACATAACATTTATTACCAGCATTCATAAAGACCACGAGAATTGCAAAAATGAGCATTAGCAAGATTTCTTGAGTGATAGGAGATGATGCTTGAGACATTTTTCAGGCATAGTAATACTGAGTGTGCACAGGATTGTGTGTAACCCACAACATTTACCAACAATTTGTGTGCCAAGAATCAAAACAAAAAAAATGTATTTTCCTTGTACTTCAGTAGACAGTATAATCTCTTCTGCTACCCAAGAGTCAGAGTTTTAAAGGATTCTGAAATCAGCACTCCCACAGAGAGTTTTCCATATTTTGACAATTTCTTTTATTTACCCATGATGGACATGAAATGAATTTTCCTCTCCACTGCCACCAACTGTAGCGATACAAGAGGGGAAATAAAGAAATACAATATATAATGTATACAGCTCATAAATACCATGGATGTGGCCTTTAGAACCATTCTAGTTGCCATCAGATGGTGTATTCAAAAGAGGAAAATGACTAAACATTCAGGGAGTACATCCCTTATTAATTAGTTATGTAATGAAATGCTATTTTAATTTGATTTAAATAGGATTACATTCATTTTTTGTCTATTCCACCCATTTCTTCATCTACATTCTACTTACATTTGGAGAGCATTCTCCAAAACTGCAAACAAAATTTGTGCACTCTTGTCTTTAGGAGTCCCTGAAGTCCTAATCTCAGCCAGTTAGGGAAACCAGTCAGGCAGACATATTGGAAGCTGGACTGAAACAAGTCAAAGTAAGACTTCAACAGTTGAGGGGAAAGGTCTCTAGAGATGCATATCAACTTTTCTCCTGCTCTTCCCAGAGATGCCCTAGATGGGCATAGTATATGGAATATGTTCTTCAACAATGTTGAAGAACCTCAACAACCTCATCACTTAGCTATAGTTAATGAACTGCCTATCAATTAACAAACAACTATGTTTGAAGCAACTGCTGCACTAGATTTCACTAAAGAAAAAATCATCTCTTCATGGTTGCGTAACAGAAGCAAAGTTTTCTTTGAATGACGCTCAGCTTCTAAAGACTTTGTGGGCATGGACATGCCAACTTCTTGGCAATTGTATGCAAACTGGTTGAAAAGGTGTGTTACTAATCTGTATCCAGCTGAGGGGATGAATTTGGTTATTCTTCTATTGTCAGTACTTAGTTTGTTGTTATTTTTACTTGTCTAAAGTTCCCAGATCCATTAACAGACACTCTAGAGGGGGATCTAATGTCACAACAACCAATTTGTTCCCCAGTATGAGCTGCATTTTCTGAAAGCTTCTGTCAAAAATTCACCTCAGAAACCTGGAACAATGTCACAACTGCTGTTTGTTTCTAGCAAGTAAAGTGCTTTTGGCACTCTCCGTATTATTCACCCCCACACTTTTCTATGTCAATTTGCTCCATAGTAATGGAATACTACATGTGCCCAAATGTTGGCACCCTTTCTAATAATAAAGAAGCATGCATTCTCTAATGGAAGGATCGGCTAAAAAAAATAGTTTAAACTGTTTAAAATCAGCTTTTAAAAAGCAACTACAGTAGGTTAACATTCTTTTTTCTGTTCTTTAATCATTTTTAAAAGTTAATTGTTTTAATGTAAATATAAATATATACAAACTATATATAGCAAGCAATCCCCTATCACACATAAGGAAGATATTTTAGCCAGTTATAGTCAGAGCATATTTGAATTTCAGAAGGCATGTTCTGAGTGATGTGGTGGCCATGAGGGAGCTTTTCCATTCACAGAATGATTGTCAAGCCACAAAACGGTGGCTGCTTTAGCTAAAACAAAGAAATCTATGTTTTGTATACTATACATCTACATATATTCACTAGAAACAAAATAAGTTTAAAGTATAAACGTCTGAACAGAGATATAGAAATGCACTTGTTTTAACTCATTAAAATGAAATGGATTAAAAAGGAAAGCAACTATATCATAATTTCCCCATGTACTAAAGAACTGCTATTTTGTGGCAGCATCTATATTTTAAAATAATCTACAATTTAAATTGAGTTTGTTCTTCTGGAAACTATTGAATGTTTGGAAATTATTGAACATTTCTGGATGCCCTGATACTTAAGCAGATAATTGTATTATGATTTTTGACATTTATCATTTTTTTAAAATTTGGATGTTTCATTATACTAAACAGCCAATATAAATTAATTATTTCAGAAAGAGCTTAATAGTAATAGCAGTAGACTTATATACCGCTTCATAGGGCTTTCAGCCCTCTCTAAGCGGTTTACAGAGAGTCAGCATATTGCCCCCAACAATCTGGGTCCTCATTTTACCCACCTCGGAAGGATGGAAGGCTGAGTCAACCCTGAGCCGGTGAGATTTGAACCGCTGAACTGCTGATCTAGCAGTAGCCTGCAGTGCTGCATTTAACCACTGCGCCACCTTGGCTCTAAAAATGAATTCATTTCTTAAAAATGAATACATGAAAAGAGACTATTTTGAAGGTTGACCAGAGGGCACCAGAAAGAACTAAGCATTGTAATTAATATAGTAGCAGAGACCCATTAAGAAAACAGAAATACTATTTGACTAAGACTGTTTTGGTTTAATTGTGGTCATAAGGCAAGGGCTTCCTGTATTGTTTGTATTAGTTTTTATCTATTTGTAAACCTTAGAAAATTATTTTATTCAGCATTCCATTCACTATCACTTTGGAAGTATCACTTCCCTTTAGAATTTTTTTAGAAAATATTTTTGTACTTTTGCCAACATTGGCCTTTCTTCAAAGCAGCAGATTTTTTTCACTCAGGTATGGATTGACCAGATGTACTACTAATTTATTTTTTAGGGAGTGTGGAAGAGGGAGGAAAGAATTGCTAGAAATCTAGATTTTAGCAAGAACTTATAAAGCACAAAAAAGTAAATGCTGAATACTAAAGAACAAATAATCTGTGTCTAAGGCAAAAATAAATCAAAATATTAAGAAGTTTTGTATCATTAACATAAATTCTTCAATATCATAATATAATAAATGGTAATATGACAAAGATAACACACAAAATTTCCTTATCAATATTTTAGCAGTAATTAAAATATTTCAACAACTAGAATATGGCACTTAAATAATTAACATTCTCTTTTTTTATCATCAGAAAAGGCTTAACAGTGATTAAACATGTATCACTTGGGAGATTTTGATATTTAAAATTGCAGAGATATGACATTTGAAGATTTTGAATTTTGTTTTTAATGGCTTTAAATGCAAGCGCCATCATTTAACATTAAAAAGCACATTCTCAGGAAAATGGGAGGTCAGTCCTTATAAATGAAAAAAAAATATTGAGAAGATAAAGCTGAAATGTCATAGCTGTGTTAGTTTAACAGAAGTCATATACAGATTCCAATCATTGTGAGAAGCTAAAAGTGTTCCATTGGAAATTACTGTATGTAATTTTCTCCCATCTGACAAATCTATTCTAACTGTGGAAGCTTTCAGAAGGAGTGTTAAGTGTCTGGATGCTCCCCTGAACATTGGGGGGCAAAACAGATGGATCATTTGACAGAATTTAGAAGACATGAGGGAACTAATCATCTCCTTTTAAATGATGATGAATGGACCAGGCCCCACAGAAACAATGAAAGTTATAACACAATGTATCTTCAGAAAGAGTTTGTTTTTTTCAGATGACAGTAAAAAACAGCAATCTTTGAGCAAGAGGATAAATCATGATATTTTCTTAAATAAGATACTGAACATGAGAAGTCTTGAAAGGACATTCTGAAGGTGTAGAAACTGACATAGTTTATTTTACAAAGTCCTGGTTGAGCTCGAAAGAGGGTGTACAGTGTTAAACACTTAAAACAGTGTTCACTCAAATTTCTGGTTTTGCATCAGGCTAGATCCAACCCTCCTGGCATTGTGGAAAATCTTTAAAATATGGCTCTTTTCCATGGCCTTGGGTTAAGTGGTTGGGACTCCTTTTTGTGGTTATTAGATTCACTTTAGGTTTTTAATTCTAATTATTATATTCTGTTTTTATGTTGTTGGTTTTATTGATATTATCCAGAGCCAGTTGAAATTGGGCAGTATCTAAATTGAGTAAATTAAATTATCAACTGGCCCACCCACTCAGGAAGGAATGGAACCACTGTAAACCATTGCAAAGGGTTTAGAAAGATACCACGGTCAATGGCATGGGCGCAATTTTCAAAGAGGGATCTGGAGGCAAGTATATTAGGACATGTCAGGAGGTCTGGAATTCTACAATGACTTTATAGTCTGCTGTTCAAACAGTTGCTCACAAACAGGATGAACCACTGTGATAAGCCTGCTTAGTAAACATTTCACAGTGCTAACAAGAAGCTGCTACATGACCTTCCACAAAACTGAAAAGACAAAGTTTGTGTTCACCCAAATAGGAAGTCTGCAGTATGAGATGATCCAGAATTCTTCAGACAGAGAAGTAAAAAATTAAATTAAATAGTTGAGTAAATCAAATACATTCTAGGATCATTAGAAGCTTGGAGAATGTATGATATGCCTGTTTTGGTTCATAATTTATCTGTGTGAAACCTAGAGATTACAATAAAAGTATAGTTAAGAATACCGTTATAATATTATTAAAGAAACTTTTTTTTCTTCCTTTCTTAGCCCCACACCATCAAGCTCTACCTTCTTTTTCTGAAGGCAAGCAATATTATGGAATGAGGCATGTGGAAGACTCATATTTTGGAGAATTTCAATACCTTCTGCTTACCCTCAACACCAAGCAGTTCAATGGTATCCAAAAATAAATCCTCTGAACTGGAGATGTTTCAAAGAGTCCCAGACATGTGTTTTGAGTCCAAAGGCATGTTTCTCAACTGGTGAGTTTGCATATCTCCATAGTTAAGAATATTATCCCTCTCATAAAACATCTTGTTGTGTTGATTTCCTTGGTTTTGTAACTGCTTAAAATAGATTCAAAGCTTCTTATCATCTTGCTGCAAACATTAATTAGCAAATTTACGTCCCCAGAAAGCAACTTTCCAGATGAACTGGAAGAAGGGGCAAGTTCTGAGTTCCATCTAATTGAGGAATAATAACGGATGGGAACCAGAAAGTGTATCTTTTATTTTGCTGCACCTGCCTTTTTAAATATCAATCCCCCAAAAATTAGGTTGGCTGCTGGTCTTCTGGAGGGCACTTAAGACCTGGCTGATCACCCAGCCCTGATGGGTTAAGAGGTCAGATAAGCCTGTGTGCTATTGTTATTAATATGGATATTTATTCTTGGCCATTTTTTAAACATTTTCTCTGTGATGTACTGCTATTTTTATAATTATGTTGATGTTTTTAACCTTTGCTTGCTGTTCAGAGTCACATATGTGAGATGGATGGGCATATAAATTGAATAAAACACATAAATAAATAACTGGATCCAATTTATAACAACTTCAGGGAAAATAATGGAAATTCTAATTCAGTATAACTAAAAAATACCAGATGAGGGATGTGTGATGCTGAGCACATGTCAAAATTCGCAAGAGGTTTCATGCCCTAAATCAAAAAGTAAACAGGAAAAATAAAAAGAACAACTTACCCACAAGAAGGTCCATAATTGCTGATCAGCTTGTTGTGGCTCTCCCAAAAGCCCTGAATGAAAGAGATGACAGAAATTATAGCTGGTTCTTTGTATTACCAGCACTCAAGTGTCCATCAGATTTCAAGAACCTTTTAGATGACCTACTGCTGCTCTAAGCAATGTTTAAAGTACCTTCAGGCAACTCTGTCCACATTTTTATTTTTTATGGGATATATATTTTTTTTGTTTTCTATCCCTCATAAAAAAAGAACTCAATAGTTAGTTTCTCACTAGTGATTAGTTGATAAATACCCTGTATAACTTCCTATAAGCATTTCACAAAGACACTTTCACTGTCTGAAGCCTTTATGTAAAACTATCTATCCATTTTGAATGAACAGGATTAAAGGCTATTAAGTTTTTTTTTTCTTTTTAAAATCCTTATTCAAAGAACATACATATAATGTTTTCTGTTTTAGAATAATCCTTGGATGTTCGTTAAAGCTGAAACTCATTGCATCATAAAGAGATATGATTTATTTCAGAATCATATATTTATTGGCAATTGATTCATGGTGTATTATGCTAGGTTCCTAAGTGTGTTATGACATCTTTATTTATTATATCAGATAAGTCTTGTTAGACTCCTGTTAAATACAATCTTATATTTAACAAGGTTGTATTTAACAAAAAAAAGAGAGAGATTTCTTTATATTCTTTTTTTTCTAGAATCAGTTTCTTACTAGCTGGCCAAAATTGTGATTTAATTAAACATCAAACTCCACAAATTAAAACCACTGATCCCTGGTGCCGCAGAAACAATAATTAAAATGATTTTAATTTATTTTAAAGTTCCTGTTTTGTGCTGATTATGCAAATTAGAATTGTCTTGTAGTGCAAACCAGCCTTCCTCAATCTGAACATCCAACAGAAGCATGGGCATCAACCCCCGTAATCCTCAGATGGCATAACTATGTGCTATGCATTCTGGTAATTGACATGCAGATACCTTAAGATGCTCAACTAGAGGTATGTTGATAGAAACAATTGGCTAAACAGAAAAGTGTAGCTTTTATCTTCAAAAGTGCCAAGCAGCTGCAGTGAAAACATTGAAGAGTGCAATTATGACGAATAAAACCAAATATAAAAAAATAATCTAGATACAGAGATAAAGGATTGAATAGCACTTAGCACTTAGATTTATATACCGCTTCATAGTGCTTTTACGGCCCTCTCTAAGCTGTTTACAGAGTCAGCATATTGCCCCCAACTATCTGGGTTCTAATTTTACCCACCTTGACCAGGTGAGATTTGAACTGCCTAACTGCAGCTAGCAGTCAGCTGAAGTAGCCTGCAGTACTGCACTGTAATCACTGTGGCACCTTGGCTCTTATATGTCTTTGAGTCGGTCATTCTCACTCAGTCCAACCCACATCACAGGATTGTTGTTGTGGGGAAACTAGGAGGAGAAAGTTTTGTTGGATATGTTTGCTTTCTTGAGGTATTTGTAAAAACAATAAAGGTGAGATACAAGTAAGTAAATAAAGCTTTTCAAGTATCTTCCAACACTAAATTCCAACATTTAGTGGTTGTCTAAAAAGCAAGCAGAACAGTCTTTAAGAATAACAGTGTTTAAGAAACACTAATAAACTTCATTTATGTACTGCCACATATTTTCCAGGAGCACTTAGTGTTTCTCGTAGCATTTATAATTTCTAATAAAACACAAAATATTCAGATAAAATTGTCATGGAATATGTATTTGTAAATGCACAAAACAGTGGCTAATAAGGCCATGACAGAGATAT
Source organism: Thamnophis sirtalis (assembly GCF_051295495.1). Lineage (NCBI taxonomy): Eukaryota > Metazoa > Chordata > Lepidosauria > Squamata > Natricidae > Thamnophis > Thamnophis sirtalis. The sequence goes on along the minus strand of NW_028261389.1, from coordinate 22,664,553 downwards.
TCAAACTCAAAATAACATTAGGCTTATAATGCTGAACATCAGCAAAGAATTTCAAATGAATTTGTTTCCCAAATGTAGCTGAATTATGATGCATTTGTTTTTCAGTGTAAACACTGGATTTTTGCAAGGAAAGTGAGATGTATGGTTTCTAAATAAATATTTTATAATGCCCTATTGAAACAGAGAATCAGTTGCCAGGAATTAAAAATTGGGTCTATGCAGTTTAGAGACAGCCACTGGATCTCATCCATGCCCATGATAACATGCAAAATATAAAGCTGTGGTGGAGGGAATGGGACAACTTGCCTTGGTCAACTCGCCATGACCAACTCGCAACAACCAACTCATCATGGCCAACTCGCCATGGGAAAACTTGCCTCAGGATAATTTACCAATTTTATTTAATTATTTTAAATAAATAAAAAATATTTTAATTTTTGCCCTTTATATTTCATTCTGTCCCCTTTTCATTCTGCATCCTATATTTATTATTCCACTCCACCAATTCTTTGATATTAATATAATTCTTGTCCTGTGGCAAGATGGCCATGGCGAGTTGTCTTGCAACAAGTTGGCTTTGGCAAGTTAGCCATGGTGATTTGTTCTTGGCGAGTTGGCCCTGGCAAGTTGTCATAGTTGTGGGGAGGGGCACAACTTGATCTTAAACACAGTATAAATCCAGCCATTAGCCTTCTTAGCCTAAACACTGCAAATGAGTCTCTGTAGTTGGATCTCAGAATGACCCATCTTCCTTCTCACAATCTCCAGTTTAATACCACAATTTGGAATGTACAGTATTTCATATACTGTACATTCTTTGTACAATGCTGTGAGCATTCCTTGCTTGAATAAAGATGCCAACAAAGAACTGATGTCATGTGGTAGCCGTATAATATATTGACAATTTTGTGGTAAACAAAGTCCTTGCTTAACAATCCCTTGCTTAGCAACTGTTCGGAATTATCACACAAACACACCACACAGCATTTATGACCCTATTTTGAAGTTCTGACAGTCACACTCTTTCCAGAACCACATAATCACATTCTGGCCATTTGGTAACCAGCTTGTTTGCAGCATCCTATGGTCACTTGACTATGATTTTTGACATTTTTTCCTGGTTTTGGTGTTTATTTTTGGTTTCTGTGGATTAAAACAGCTAGTAGACCAAACAAATTTGCTTAATGACTACTGTGTTCACTTAATGACCACTGTGTTTGTTTAATAACCACCAAAAAAAGTGAAAAATCTGGTATGGTCACATGGTGACTGGCTTAGTGACCGCAAAAATTTACAACTGTAAGTCTGGGCTCAATTACAGTTGTAGGCAGCATCTCTTATCCTTATCTACAATATCATCCATGTATTGCACTACAGATGTTGACATTATATGCGTTTTTGTCCTATCTGTAATTTCTTTGGAATATGACCAAGTCAAGCGATTTCTCATTCAAAGAATAAGGGATAAGTTTCAGGGTTAGGGTTACTTAATAGGTTACCCAAACATGGCAGAAACTAGATAAATAAGGGCACTTGGAAACCAGCAAGATATCTATAAAATGTAACTATCTTCAAGTTAATCATAGCATTTTTCAAAGTTGGCATAACATTTATCATCCACAGTGCTACACGTGGATGGTAGGGATATCTGGCACATCAATGGTAAATATTGTAATAGTCTACATACATGTGCACGAATGCAGATCATTTTCAGAACATAAGGCTGAGAATCTCCATAGACTTTCAAAGCTTTAGCTTTCAGTCCTTTAATTATGTCAACTTCCATAAAGCAGATATATATTTTTTTTTTAAAATGTGTTTATACTGTTCTACAGATTTAAAGAATATGGAAAAATGCCCCCCCCCCAATTAAAGATCAACTAAAAAATAGTAGCAAATAAGAGAATAAATATATTATGTGTACTATACTAGTACTATATGAACATTACAAATTTGAAAGAAAAAAAATATGGTTGTTGTGAAAAACAATGCCAACGCAAAGAGAACCATGCCACCTTTAGATGGCTAGAAAAATCTATCAATTTCAAAATGTCAAAAATGGATAGATTACAAATCTCCTGAATCCAGTGTGTCATATCTGGAATAATATTACTTTTCCAATTTCGCAAAATGAATCTGTAATTTCCCATGCCCAACGTAGCCAAAGTTCCTCAAAACAATATCAGATATTTGGAATGTAAATAAGTACATTTTCCCCAAAACCTACTTATACATATTAACATATTGTTTCCAAAAGATGCAAATAGCTTATATGCAAAGAGCATATATACTATATTTGCATATAAGCAATAATATATATATTGTATTTGTGCTGATAAATAGATAAACACTTAATACACACACACACACACACACACACACACACACACACACACACACACACACACACACACACACACACATATATATATATATATATATATATATATATATATATATATTATAAGGTCAAACCATATGAATCAATGATCTCTCAAAGACTGTACATCAAGCAAAAATCTCTCCAATGATAATTGTTTAAATACATTTGTGCTTAATAAAGCAGAAATAAGCATGGAAACCAGTTGCTAGACACATGTGCATGAAATTCTATCGATCCCGTTCTTTTTTTAAAAAAAAAATACATCATGTACACAGTTTGCTTCCTTTGATCATCATCTCTAATAGTCATCCTCTGTGGGTGATATTCTTTAATTTATGTGTGTGCCATTTCAGATTTTAATGCACATATACAGGCCGCCTGAATTTAATAAAAACAGCTTTTCTACCCTTTAGAGTTATTGAGAGGTTAGTGTTATGTAATTAAGTTAATCCTCATTTGTAAAGGCTAATTAACTAAATGCTAATTGAATCCACATATGAACATTAGCACAATGCACTCTCATTAGACAATTTTAAAAAATTAACTTAACTAAAACCAAGCAAATTATTTTGCTTCCTATAATCTTTATAGAAAATGGAGAAAGAAGGGTATTTTGATACAACAGCATGCTTTTTGCCCTTCATTTGCATTTTCTTTGTCTGACAAAGTATACAATCAACAGCTATTGTTGCCTATAGCATTTACCTAAGGCTGAAATTCTATGTCTATTTACTTGAGAACAAGCTCCACTGCGCTTATTTGGATTTACGCCTAAATTAAAACCTGGAAGATTGTGCTATTAAAAAATATGTATTTAAAATCTAATCTAAATGGCAACTCAAACATTCCAAAGAAACCAAGACAAATTTTAATTATATTGGCAATAACCACAAGTTGTGGTAGGTGTATCTTGTCATCTTGGTTTTTTCATATTTGAATAAATTGTCCACATTGTAAAGTCGTGTCTCCTTCATCCTCAGTTCTATGAATCATGAACTCAGAATTTCCCACACAAACATCCCTCTTTTTCTACATATCATGACAGAGAACAGATGATGAAAAAGGACAGCTTCCTACAGCTGCTACATATTTTCCCAAAAAAGATCATACAGATAGTCAGTCTGAAAATGTAGCTCAATCAGCCATTTGTCAAATAATGAGGAGCTATACAGTAGATATGTGGTGAAGCGCTGACTATATCCAAGGTACAAATTTGCTATGAGAGATTTTCAGTATTCTTTGATGGCCTCAATGAGGAAACTATACAAAAAAGTTTTAAATAGTTTATCTTTCTATTCTCTTTACTTTGAATCAAATCAGGGGAGCCAAATTTGTCTATTGTGGAGTAGCCTCTATCTTAAATGATTACGGTATATTGGGGTATTCATCAAACATGTCAAGCTTATGTTGGAAGAAATGTCCACCTGGGTTTAATTCTAAGTGGGGAAAAAGACACTGGAAACATGGAGACTGCTTGGAAAGATGGTTTAATGGCTTTTTGGTCTTGGGCAAAGAAAAAAGCACATGGGTGGGAGAGAGAGAGAGATTGATACCCTCTCTTGGGCCCCGCCTTGGAGCTTCCTGCTCTTCTGTAAGAAATGTATTCTGATTGGTTGTCAGACTCCCATGGGGCCAGGTTGAATCTTGCTGGGTGATGATGTAATGAAGAGGCTATGGGCAATTCCTATTATGGCTGAATGCTAATCCTACCTTTGTTGGATCTTGGGTGAGGGCATTTGCTTATGAATAGACCTAGCTATCTCTTTATCTCTTAAGTGCTGACATCTGCTGTGGGTTATTGAAGAGGGTGAGGGCTATTAAGAGTGTGTCTGCTTCCTGCCTTAAAAAACATGTTTCTCCATTTCTCATCCAGAGAAATATAATAGTCTGCCTTTTTAATATTTCCTAGAATATTTCATTTTTCTAGGAGAGGGGTGGATGCTAACTTCCTACAATTAATAAACAAAGTCTACTGACATCTACTCAAACCATTCTAGCAAGCTGACTGAAGAGAAGAGATCCAGAAATTTAAAATCTATGATGGGTATTCCCCCCACAACTGGCTGTTTGTAAATTTTAACAGAAGTAAAACCTATTGTCTAGTTTTCTACTAATTGGATCAGCTCCTTTTTCGCACCATGCAGCCACCTGCATTTTATTTGAAACACCAAAGATTTCCTCAAACTCTTCATTTCAGTGAAATCTTAAACAAAAGGGACCAAAAAATTTTAAAAGTGAAAGAAAAATGAAGGGACAGTAATTTGAATCAGGAGAAATTCCTTCTTTGTATAGCTTTAAATAATAAAACTATGTTTTTAAAAGCTTTTGTTCCAACATTTCTTTCCAACCTTCCTTGACTTAATGATCACTGAATACATTGTTCTTCAATTCCTCATAATTCCTGGCCAACATAATGTCACATGATACCCAAAGGGCATCAGGTTCGAGGATAATATTGAAGTTCTGCCTTCTCAATTTGTTGCACAAAACATTTTTATTAGACATTATTGCTCTTTTACTCACATGTTATGCAACTATTGTTTTAAGTTTTTCAAATTTTAAAAAAAGGATTAAATATTCTGAATTTAAGAAATGCAGGCATTAATAATATAGGGACACATATATTTAAAAAGATATTGTGGAAAAAATAAAAGTGGCCATATCATAAGCAAGAAAGAATTATTGTCTATGAATATTTTTAAATTTCAGCAGACATTCTATGCTATGGCAGCTGAAGCTTTTACAAAGACCAACATTTAGAGAACAAAAACAACTCTCTACTCCTTTTATTCCTGTGCACCTTATCTAAATATCTCAGTCAATGTTCCTAGCTAATCATCTAATTTGCTTTAACAATTCTGCCTTATAACAAAACTGAGAAATAATACTAATAATTAAAATAAATAAAAGAAGAAAGTGTGAATAATTGATGTGGCAATATCATAGTATAATAAAAGACAAAGACATGCAGAAATTTGTAATGTACAAAGATATGAAAAGCAAAGTTGAAAGATTATGATATAACCAGCTATGGTAATGCCAGTGTTTAGCAGAAGACTGGATAAAATACCCCCCAAAAATTGTGGACAATATTTAGAAAATCTATGCATTAAAAAAAAATCCATTGGCCACACTGCATGAATCTACATACTGTATTTTTCGCTCCATAAGACACACTGTTTTTCCTCCCAAAAGAGGGTGGAAATGTATATGCGTCTTATGGAGTGAATATGGGTGACAGGCAGCAGCAGCAAACAGCAGCAGCAATCCCCGCTGCCTAGAACAGCTGATTGGCGGTATTCCAGGAGGACGATCCAACCACCGATCAGGTGCTCGGGGGTGAGGGGAGGCTCCACTGTTCCCTAGCAGAGGCTACAGACACAGAGGAGGCAGTCTGTTTGCTGTTTGCTGCAAGGATGGTAGCCAGATGAATAGTGAATAGATGGTGGGAGGCAGAGGCAGATTTTTTGTTTGTTTTCCTTCTCTAAACCTAGATGCGTCTTATGGTTAGGAGAGTCTTATGGAGAGAAAAATGTGGTATATACCCTATGCCAATACATTAGAACATTATTGGTTCTTGGGAATAACTTGATGTTTATGAAATCCAACAATGGAAAGAATTAGTAGCTGTGATTTCAGACTATTGTGTATTTAATAATAATTCCACGCTTACCATCTACAGGAGAAAAATAATAAAAACAAAATTGAAGGAATCAAGATGCCTTGTGGAAATAATATCAAGAGTGTGGATAAAGAAAACCATTACAAATACCTGGACAACCTTCAAAATGACAACATCAAACACATTGGGATAAAAAAGAAGGATAGACATGAATATATCCTGAGAGTAAAGAAGATCTTAAATTCCAAACTCAGTGGAGGAAATACCATCCAGGCAATTAACATCCGGGCAATTCTTGTGTTTAGACGTATAACTGGAATAGTGAACTGATCTTATGCAAAACTGAATGTCCTAAATAGGAAAAATAATGCAATTACAGTAATCATGCCCTTCATCACCAATGTTGACAGATTTGACTTACCAAGGAAAATAGGTGGGTATGGAATGTTGTAAGTATGTCAGATAGTTGAAGAAGAAGAAAAGGACATTGGAAGACTATCTGAAGGACAGTGAACAAGATGCACTAAAGCTGGTATATCGTGAAGGCTTACTCAATACTGAAGGCACCAAATAAGTCTATAGAAAGACAAACTGAAGAACTAAAGAGAGACATAGCAAAGCAAAGTATTACATGGTCAGTAATTTAAAAAAAACAAGCAGGCAAAACAGATCATAAATAATGTCGGAATTGAAAAGATAGCAACAGACAGAAAACGCCTTCTCTGCAAAGAAGTTGAAGGAACACTGAACTTCCAAGTTAGCTGCTTCAGGAAAATCACACAAACTAACTATTAACAATGGTATGACGAAGCAGAGACAATGATGCATTGGAATATGTGTAAGAAATGCCATTTGCCTGTAAGCAAGAACTGGTGGAACCATAAAATAGGCAAAGTAATACAAAACAAAGACGCTAAAGTGCTCTGGAACTTTAGAATTCAAACAGAGAAGAATCTTTTACTCAGCAGCCCAGACTTAACAAATGTTGATAAGAAAGACCAAAAAAAGTCCAGTTAATGGACATGGTTATACCTGGAGACAGCAGAGTAGAATAGAAGGAAATGGAGTAAATCACAAAATGCAAAGATCTGCAAATAGAAATAGAACAATTATGGCAAAATAAGCAAAAATGTTACTAATAGTAATAGGCGCCTTTGGTGCAATCCAAAATATCTGGAGCACCATGTGAATACCCTCGAACTGACAAAATCACCATCAGTCAATTGCAAAAGGCAGCTTTACCTGGAATAGTTTACATTTTGTGACTATACCTTTAACACCATCATAAAACATTTGCCTATCCCAGGTCCTTGGAAGGGACTTGATAGATGGCTAAAAATGCCAAATCCAGTTTAAACATCTGGTTGACCATGGGAACATCCATAATAATAATAATAATTTGTTAATTTTATATGCTGCTTACCTCCCTAATAACTCTGAGCAGTTTACAGTTGTTAAAACATTTAAAAAGCAAAAGCAAAACAAAAACACAAAAACACCACAAGACAAAAGAACAATAATGGCAAAAAAATAAACAAACAGACCCAAATAGGAAGAAAGGGATATCAATCAAATTTACCAAAAGCCGGAACACCAGAAGTCTGATGTTATTCAGATGTACAACTGAAACAGAAGCCTTGCCAACAAATGATTTCTTTTAAATTCTTTATCAAATTCTTCCTTAAAGTAAACATTTCTTCTTTACTAACTGACTATTCAAAGTAGAGAATAACTAATTGATTAAAAGAAAGGATTGGGTGTGTGTGTGTCATAAATATAATGATCCAGAGATGTCTACAAGAAGTTATCAGAACCTAACATCTTTGCACTGTTGCTTTCACAACTATGAGTGCACAAACAAAATGAGATCTGAGAACACAGATGGAAGGTATGGCATTGTCATGACTATAAAGGTAAAGGTTCCCCTTACACATTTGTGCTAGTCATTCCTGACTCTAGGGGGCGGTGCTCTTCTTCGTCTCAAAGCCAAAGAGCCAGCACTGTCCGAAGATATCTCCGTGGTCATGTGGCCAGCATGACTAAGTCATGACTATGGATAGGTCCATATACTGAATGAATCCATTGTGCGTTTTATTTGATTTTGGCTAGTCCTAGTATAAAACCCAGCCATTATAATTTGTAACTCATACTGTAAATCTTAATGTGCTATGTGAACCAAGCCAATAGTGGCTTATTCAGTAAAACATAACGAAACAAAACATGATATATACATCTAGCCAGGCAACATACTTCCTAAAGATTACTGTAGTCAGCTGACCAAGGGAGGCAATACAGTGGGAGTCTAAATAAATAAGATTTGTGAGGATTCTCCAGCAAATTCTAAGAGCCCTGATGGAATGCCAGGTTAACAACAAAAGAGGAGCTCTATAGCATGAAACAACTTCAAGTGTGATGTTATAGTGCTTGATTTGGGAAAGCATTCCTTAAGCATGCAATAGCCAAAATGCTCATACCTCTGCATAAATACGATACGTAGTGCCCCAATATGAGGGGAGGGGTGATTAGAAATCCACTGAGAAGACAAACCATAGCAGGATGCCTGCAGAAATGGAGATAACAGCCTTCTTTTCCCAACATGAGTAACATAGTTGTCCCAGGATACACTATCAACAAGTCTGGGGGATGGTTGAGTGAAGTAAGAATTGTATGAATTACACATTCATGGATATTACAACTTCCTAGAGGTAACCGTATCAGCCTAAAGCATAGTTAGATGCCCCATGCTCTGTAAGCCTGAAATAATTAATTTCTTGCAAGACAACAACAATAAGACAACAATTCTTTGTCATTTACTTTGCTCCTAGCATAGCACTCCGTCAGGCTCTGCATAATTAAATACAATAAAATTCTATCACACTACAATTTTCAACACTCGCAGCCTGCATAGACAATTAGACAATTAAATAATTAGATAATGGGAACTGTATATTATTGGAGGATGCTGTTCCAAAGAAGTCAGGTCTATACAACAGGCCAATTGCCCCCATGTTCTGCATTGTGAAAAGTCACACAAAGAAGCTGACTGTTCAGGTAACCAGAGATAACCTTTTCTTCCTAATGTGTTCAGCCTAATCTGAGAAGTCAAATGCCAGCCATTCTACCACACATACTTAGTTTTGAATCTCAGTAAATCTCACTTTGACAAAATTTTGAGAATCTTGGTCAAAATATTGCTCATAGAATCCAACTGTTAAGCATGCAATCTTTAATGTATAAAGCATAAACCACAGAAATTTAATAATATATCTTTTTTATTGAAAAATCACACAGGAAAGGTATTTTACATTTCAGAAACAGAAAAGGTGTACATCTAAATCCACATGGAATATAAGAAGAAATGAACATAAAAATTGCCTACTATGGTTAGACTATTTCAAACAAGTATTTTTAATTTCAGCAAGTTAATATTTATCATAGATTTTATACAATGCTTTACATTGTAGTATTATATTTTGCTTTACTTTTGATTTAATGTAAAAGTCTACAACCTGATTCTCTCAAAGCCTTTATATAGCACTCTTGAATTCCTTCAAAAACTGACATACATCTAAAAATTATTTAATTTATTATTCAATCTGAGCACCAGCCCACTCAGGAAAAGTAACGTGGGGGAGCAGACAACAATCCAATGAAACATTGAAATTACTGATATTTATAAATTGCAAACATTGCCAAAAAAAATACAACTATACATTTCAATGTGAAGAATTTTGAACGATCTGGTCAAAACTTATAGAGCTGGTTTCCAGCCTATGTTTTTTCATAATTTAATGTTAAGACCATAACATTAATTTAAGATCATATAATTATCATCATCATCATTCTATTCACTGTCTATCCACTGCAGATGAAGGCCTCTTCTGAATATTTCCAACCAATAGTCTTGAATTTTCCTTTGCCAGAAGGGCCCACAATACTTCCTAATGTTGTCATTCCATCTTGTTTTAGGTGTCTTATTTGGCACTTTTTAATCAAGTGGAATCCATTCTATGACTGCCTTAGTCCACCTACCAATTATCAGTATATTTCATTGTTTTAAAAAGCAAGCACACACTACACAAAGGATTTAAAGTGTTAGACATACTAATGAAAACACTAAGATTCCAGAGTCCTTCTTCATGTGTATTGTGTAAGCATAGAGTAGGGCTGAGGTAGCCCAGCAGGCCCCTGTCCTATTAGGATTGGGTTTTCATAAGTGAACGCCAGTGGTGGGTTTCAAAAATTGTTCGAACCTACTCTGTAGGTGTGGCCTCCTTTGTGGGAGTGGCTTGCTGCCCATGTGACCGGATATGAAGTTGCCGACGACACTTGTCAGAACCACCTTAAATTACCTCACACACAGCGCTGGCATGCATAAGAATATGATGTAAACTTGTTTTTTAAAAGGCATCTTTGGTTTGCATTAAAACAACTTCAACACACGCAATCTTCTGATTGCACCACAAACGCAGTAGTCATCCTTACCTTTCACAGAGGCACTGAGCTTTATAAATATGAGCATGATAGTGTAGAATAATCATATCCAAGGACAAGTGGTGGGTTTAAAAAAAATTGGAACCTTTTCTGTAGGTGTGGCCTGCTTTCCGGGTCCACTGATGGAAACTCTTCTAACCAGTTCGGTAGATTTGACGAACCGGTTCTACCGAATAGGTGCGAACTGGTAGGAACCCACCTCTGGTGAATGCTGATACAAGCTGATCAGGGGTGATGTTTGGAGCAGCTCAGAGGTGGGTTTCTACCAGTTCGGACCGGTTTGGCCGAGTAGGTAGTAACTCGGCCTGCCACACCCCCAAACTGTTTCTCTCGGGGGGCTCTTGGGCCCCATAATCTTTTAAGTACTGTGCATGTGTGCATAGCACCTCCCTGGGCAAACCAGCAGTAGCAGCAGCCAGAACCCATTCCTAGAGCAGCTCATCACTCCATCTTGGATGGAGGCCTGAGGGGGAACCCCTATATCCCCATGCTCTTTAGAGTTCTGCCTTCATGAAAAAAACCAGAGTTAATTCCTTTTGCCTTCAAAAGACTGTATACCAGAAAGAATAAGTTAATTAACCAGATTCCCTGATTACAGTAGGAGGCTTAGCTTAGATGAAAGAAGGGAGAGCAGGTGACTAGACTAAAACCACAGTGCAAAAACAATTTCCTACGTAAGGGAAATTCTTAATTATTTGTTTCAATTAAAAATTGCTGTCACCGCAAAGATTTTAATGTGTGGGGTCATGAGACAGTAAAAACAGATGAGATGGATTGCAGTCTAATGCCTCCAGCATTTGCTATGCGTCAGCTAAAAATCCATTCAAACATTTGTATAAATCTTATTTATGTAGTGGAATTTGTTAACAATATATTTTTATAGTACAACATAAATCTTGTTATCAGATTCTGATTCTGTCACTTTCAAAGTAACAATCAATAATGGATAATCTTTAGACAAATAGCAGTGTTTAGAACATCTCTTGAAATAATTATAGCATTGTCGTCTTTCCACAATATGTAATATAACAGTGTGGTTTGCTTGTTTTGAATAATCAAAAGCATGGCATCAGTTCTAATTCAAGCACATATATTTATGAGTAATTCTTACTGTATCATTTTAGCATGTTATTTAGGATAGATTTCAAGTGCTGTATCTATTTACTTTTTATCTTTGACTTAAAATTAGGTTTGCAAAAAATAAAATTAAACCAATTTATCATTTTTATTTATATATAAGAGCACCATAAACTGCATCAGATCAGGAAGAGAAATTGAGAAATATGTTGTAAATATGTATTTTTATATATACTTAATATAATATTTAGTCATTTATACCTAGTTCCCCAAAATTCAGAAACCTAAAATGAATAGTCAGAACCACAGATCAATGTCATATCCATCTGGATTCATTTCACCAATCAGTATCCAATTAGCAGGAAGTACTGGTCCTCTGAGAAACCATCAACAAGTTCAAATCTCAAAGCTTAACACATAAAAGATTCTGTAACATTTTACATTTCATGCTATACATTACGTATCTAGTATGATACTCAGCAGATTTTAAATTGTAAAAAATATATAAATGTGAACTAAGCAACCATATTGCTAAGATTATGAAACTAGTGATAACAAGTTATGGACTCGGGTGTTATTGCATGTGATTTTGCTTTTGATTCTAAGAATCCTGCTTGCCCATCAGAATGAAATGAATTATAGTTAGACTAGAATTAGAAATATTCAAATCATGGGTTGTGACGGTTTATAAACAACTATAGTTAAGTTTAAAGAAGACAGGTCAACCTATTCTCCAAAGGACCTGAAGGCAGGACAGGAAGCAATGGATGGAAACTAATCAAGGAGAACCAACCTGAAACTAAGGAGAAATTTCTTGACAGTTAGAACAATTAATCAGTTGAACAACTTGCTTCCAGAAGTTGTGGGTTCTCCAACACTGGAGGCTTTTAAGAAGAGATTGGACAACCATTTGTCTGAAATAGTATAGAGTTTCCTGCTTAAGCCAGGGGTTGGACTAGAAGACCCAAGATCCTTTCCAACTCTGTTATTCTGTTAACCACAGTTGAGGTTCACTTAGCCTCCATTGTGGTTAAACTACAACTGAGATGCACCCATCCTCTTACACCACTGGTGGCAGCACACATTGGCATGACATTTATATCTTCATCAAAAAGAGACCCATTCATTCCTTCTTTTATTTTTGCTAAAAAAAAATGTAATCTCTAATTGGAATATTGACAGGACTGATTATTTATAAATTTAGTAACATCTGGAGGGTCAAATATTTCCCATTCTTCATTTACACATTATTTATTATTTTTTAAAAATATAAGCTAGGACAGTGATGGCGAACCTTTTTCGTATGGCGTGTCAAAATCGAGCATGTACATACTATCGTGCACATGTGTGTCCCCACATCAATACAATCTTATCCACCCACCTGTGTATGTGCGTGAACACCTCCCCACCCCCCATGCATGGATGTGCGTACGACCCTTCCCCATGCTCGAGGCTTTCCTGAACCCTGGGGAGGGCGAAGACAACCTCCCCCAGCCCCCTCAGAGACCCTCTGAACTTCCAATTGGCCTGTTGAGACCATTTTTCACCCTCCCCAACCTCTGGATGCTTTCCTGAAATCTGGGGAAGGCAAAAACGGTCTCTCCTAGCCCTCCGGAAGGCCAAAAATCAGCTCGTCAGTGCATACATGCATGCCAGAACTGACGGCTGGTGTGTCAGCCAATATGACTCCGCATGCCATAGGTTCGCGATCACGGAGCTAAGGCATGCCCATTCTAGTAGCATTTTAAGTTGGTTTGAAGTACCTTATTAACTAATAAAGTACTTACTAATATAGGACAATACAGAATAAAAATTCAAAAGTATCAAAGTTCAAATATTTAGGAACAACATTCAATAGAGATGGAAAAATGGATGAAGAGATTAGCATATGATGCAGTATTGGGATAACTTGCTCCACTCCTATAACATAAGGCAGTACTAATCAAGCACAAAGAAGCATCTCATACAAAGTATATTCATCCCACGCTAGATTATTAGTGCCAAACATGGACCACTTACAACAAAACATAAATGAAAGATAGTCAAAGTTATTGAGATGTTTGAGGAAAGCGACTGGAGTGACCAGAAGAGACAAAATCAGAAATGAGACCATAAGAGAAAGAATAGGAACCAATCTTAAATTACATACAAAAACAGCAAATAAAGTGGTTTGCTCACCTGTAGAAGATATCCTGGGAATCCATACAGTATAAGACATATACAAAAGAGGAGGAGGTCAAAGAACATGAGGCAGACCCAGACAAAATCAAAGATACAGTACACCATCAATTAACAATGACTGAAGTTGCCAAAGAGCAAAAGTCAAAAATTTAAATGTACACTAATAGGCATACATTAAAATAAAATTTGTTGCATACAGCTCTCAAAGAGAGGCAGTGATCCTTTGAGAGCTATATGTAAAAAAAATCATTTTAATGCCAATTAGTACACATTTAAAGTGACAATAAAGTCACTTTAATAAGTCTAAGTCCTTTGTATCTCCCACCACATACAAAACAATAAAAGAGGAAGTCAAGAACAAGACACAATAAAATTGAAATCAGCATAGTACTATAGCCAAGATGTCTAAAATATGCATAGGACCAAACACATACCCTGGCTCTAAACCTGAGGAAAAAGCCAAGTCTTCACACTCTTCTGAAATGCCAATAGGATCAGGGTTATTTGGATCTCAAGTAGAAAGCTATTCCAAAGGGCAGATGTTGCAACAGAGAAAGCAGTGGCTAAGACACTGAGTTTGTCAATCAGAAAAGTCAGCAGTTTAGCGGTTCGAATCCCTAGTACAGGTCTCCTGCGTGAACAGAGGGTTGGCCTAGATGACCTCCAAGGTCCCTTCCAACTGTTACTGTTAAGGCATGTCTCCTGAGTCCTACAGGATGATACTGTTTCACAGAAAGGACTTGGAGCATGCCCATCCTGCCAAATCTGGCAGGGTGGGTACAAACATTGAAGACAAATGATCCTGCAGTTAACTTGGCCTTGTGCAAAGCAACAGGACTCTAAAGATGATTAGCAGCACCTTAAACTGTACAAATCTTAAAGTTGCTGAGGTTGAGAAAAACTGATATAGAGAATTCATATGGCACATTTCAAACCAAGATCATTAATCCCTGCTTGCTGCAGATTGTATATGTTGGTCCATGCAACAGGGGTGCGGGAATAATCCAAAGTTTCCTTTGAGATCCCACTGGATCCAATAGTTATTTGGATAAACAAACTATCCTAACATTGGAACAACTGGGCTGATAAGATAAGATTTCTCTGTCCTTTTTGCTCCCTCCCATCAAATGTTATGCTGAAAGATGAAGAATTAAATTGAACCTGGGGACCTAGATAGAGACATGGGAAATTTTGTAAAGTTTTCCACCCTATCATGTACATGGGATGAAGGGAAGGCTGTAGAGAAAAGGGGACAAAAATATCAGTGCATGAATTCAAGCCTGATCTTAATCTGTTATTTATAGATGGATCATTAATATATGCAATTTAATTTCTGTTCTGATTAGAAATATTGTTTTCCTCCAAGGAATTGCATTCAAATTAGAAATAATCTTTTAAAAATAACTTGCTGAACAGATCCGCCCTTTCTATCACACTGAAAGATTGTTGTTCTCTTATTTCCCCAAAAATGCAATAACTTGATTTAGATCAGTGGTGGGTTTCCATTTTTTTTAAAATTAACGGTTCACACACAAGCGCAACGCTTCTGTGCATGCGCAAAAGTGTCTGGGCGGAGCCTCCCGCCGCTTTCACTATCGGTTCACCTGATCTGGGCCGAACGGGAACAACCCACCTCTGGTTTAGAAATATGATTTCAAATATGAAGTGTGAAGCTTCCTCCCTATGCTTCTACAATGGACCTCACAGAAATTCATAGATTGTGATCTGTTCAATCCTACAGTTTATATTGACTGAATCAATTTTAATTGGTTTGACCATTACTATGAATTCTGACTTCAACAAGTAAGCAATATTACATCAAGCCAAGGGCAAAATAGTAAGAAGTCTCTCTCTTAGACTGCAAAACTAGTTGAATCTATATTCTCTTTTCAACTCCTTTAACTGAAGCTGCCAACGTAAGTTTCCTCTTAATTCTGATTCTGCTGAAACTGTACTCATGTCACTTTGTCAGTTAGAATATTGTTGAAGACCTACTAAGGCTATTCCCAACCCAACCTGACCTACTATGTTATTTTGTTAAAATAGAACATGTTGACTGCCTGCCTGATTAAGTTAAAGATTTTGTGCAAACAATGGCGAGCCAATTTCCTTCTTTTAAGTTACCTTCTAAATTGACTCCGCCATGGACAGCTGAAGTAGATACTATTATGAGTACAAGTTCTGTGCATCAAGGCTTCCCAACACAGTCACACTGGACTCAACACTGTCCAGATTTTGAGCTTTACATGCCAACGCATTGCTCAAACAAAGCTAAAATTGATCTTGGCACCTTATTTTGTTATACATGCCTGGAATAGTTTCAGCAGAGACTCCAAAACTTGGAAGCTTCCATCTTAGACAGAAAACCACATTAGGGATTCTTTGGGGGAAAACATGCAGGTAAATGGAGCATGAAGAGAAAGAGGGAAAACTATACTAATTGAATAATTCACACAAAATGAAATTGTTTTCTTAATTAGACTAGTATACTGTCCCTATTTGCAGCGCCATAGTAGAGTCTACTTTTTTTCCGCCTTGGGGAGCCATTCATAGGGTCAGAATAATTGTTTTATTTCTCCTCCCAGAAATTAAGTGTCATGAAAACAAAATTCTGTATTTAGAGAGGTCACATAGGTGAGAAGAGGGAGCATAAAAAGCAATGATGAAAAATGTAAATATACCTGAATATGGGAATCTATGTGTGTCTTAATTCAACCTATCCAGGATTTTTTATTAAAGTGGTGACCTCTGGTAGAAAGGCAATTCTACCTATGGTCTGTATCACTTCATTATAAACTGCCCTTCAGTCTCCTTGATTATGAAGGCATTTTTCCTATGTTCCACCTGTCAACACTACCTAGGTTAGCATTTATCTTGCTCAAGGGAACCAGCAATTTGAGAAATAACTCACAAAACTCTTTGCAGTATCAATAGAAGCTGGATTTCTCTAACAGAGTGCATACTAGAGAAAATGCATTTGTTTATATTTTATGCATGAGCTCCATAGACTTCTCAGAAACTCAAGACAGCTTACACAAGGATCTTTCTTCATTGTATTTCCACAACCACTCAGTGTGGGAGATTGAGATGAAAGTTATTAGATTGGCCAGAATTGATGGGAAGAGTAATCCAACATATTCTGAAGGTATTGGGTTTGAGAAGTCTGGTGTAAGTGGGTTGGAGGGTTGGAACTGGCAAGGCAAGAAACCAAGAGTTTCAGATCAGACAAAACCATAATCTAAATGTAGTGCCTATGCCCTGAATGAGAGGGAAAGGGACACAACAATCTATTACTGTGAAAGAACAGGAGGAAGAGAGCTAATATTTAAACTCTGGATGCTCACACAAACACATACACACATGGCTATATTCAGGAGTGGCCTGCTATGGGTTCGTCCGGGTTCAAGAGAACCCGTAGTTAACATTATGGCAGGTTCAGAGAACCTCCAAATCCCACCCCTGGCTGGCCCCGCCCCACCCACCCCTTCCCTCCCAGGGGTCTCCACATGGGCCCATTTTGGATGCAAGGTAAATGAAGGGCCCATGCGGAGGCTCGGGGAGGGGGAAAACGGGCCTCCTGGAAGTTCCATTTCCAGCCTCCAGAGGGCCTCCGCCGCCGTGGTGCAGGAGGCAGACTAGGCAATCCTCACCATGGCCACACCCACCCAACAACAAGCAAATAAATTTTTGAAGCCCACCCCTAGCTGTATTCCAAAATTCTGTAGTAGTCAACCTTCTGCATAGATATGATTTCTAGTTTTCAGCCAAGCTTTCATCTACTACGAGTGTTGATTGTTGAATGCATGTTGTGGTTTATTATTTTATTTTTGGTCACTTATTGTTTGTCTCTTGTTACTGCACACCCTTCCCTTTGTGATTGTAAGCCGCCCTGAGTCCCCTCAGGGAGAAGGGCAGCCTATAAGTCTTAATAAAATGTCTCAAAAAAAAAATGTCTCTACTGTGCTGAGAGCTTAGTAAATGTTTTGTGATTAGCTGGTACAAGTGTGGCAGGTTGTGCATCTCAAGAGTTGTGAATCAAGCCATACCTGGGTGATATCCAAAGGCTGAAGATAAACCAATCAGGTTAATATGCTGCAATAATCATGAAAAGTTGCATGAATTATGGATTACTATATGTTTCAAACTATTGAAGTTTTAAAAAAATGAAATCATGGTCCTATTTATTTTAAAGAATAATATTTTTAGAGTTGGAATTAAGAGCAAAGGAAAAGTCACTATGATGCTAGCACCTGTGAGACTTTGAATTTGAGTGAATAATTTGGGGCTTTTGTTAAATGTACTAATTAAGCTGCCAAACAACAGAAACAAAAACTAAACAGACATTACAGAGGAAAAGCACAAATCAAAGTCATACCAGGATTTATTTACTGACCTGGGATTGATGATAATGAATTTAATGGATGTTTTAATTGGATAAAAGAAAAACAAAGGAGTAAAAAGAAGACATGCTCTTAAATTATGAAATAAAACCCTCCCCCAAATTAAACATGAAGGTTACATCAACAATAAAGCAGCAGGTAAGAGAGTGGGAGAGAAAAAAATCCATAAAAAGACAGAGAAGTCATTAAATTTTTAAACAATTAACATTTACAAATGTTTGCCATATATAATCCACAGTTATTACTGTGTAAGTCTAGTTTCACATTATGACACAATCGTATCAAGAGCCGAGGTGGCGCAGCGGTTAAATGCAGCACTGCAGGCTACTTCAGTTGACTGCAGTTCTGCAGTTCGGCTGTTCAAATCTCACCGGCTCAATGTTGACTCAGCCTTCCATCCTTCCGAGGTGGGTAAAATGAGGACCCGGATTGTTGTTGGGGGCAATATGCTGACTCTGTAAACCGCTTAGAGAGGGCTGAAAGCCCTATGAAGCGGTATATAAATCTAACTGCTACTGCTACTACTACTACTATGCTAATGTAACAAACTTAACTCCCAATATCTGCACAATTATTACCACAGTTATTCATATTTGTATGTGTAAAAGTTTTATGGGGTTTCACTAGCTAGCACTATAGTTTTTCAAGGAAAGCTAGAACAGGAAATGGGTGAATTTGTCCATTTAAAAAAAAACGCAATTTGGGAAGATGTTTCATACAGAATCCCAACTTGGCCAGAATCTTGAGCATTCTACATCTATAACAAGTTTGGTATAGTGAGTAAAAGCACCAGGAGAGACAGTGAGTGCTATCCTGTTTTCCCCAAAATAACCCCTCCCCAAAATATTGCAACACAGCAGCTGCCATGAGGTGACCACGCTCGCCACCTCCTGCACCTCAAAAATAATAAGACCTCCCCGAAAATAAGGCTAAGCGTTTATTTTGGGGGGGGGGTGTCAAAAGAAAATAAGACCCTGTCTTTTTTTTCCGGGGAAACACGGGGAGTACTCCTTAGACATGAAGTCAGCTAAATGACCTTGGGACAGTTATTCATTCTCTCAACTCTTAAAAGGAGGCAAATGAAAACTGCTTCTGAAATCTTTCCATGAAATCTACAGGAACTAGACCAGGAGTCAACAGTGATTCAAAGGCCAGAAAACAAAAACCAAAATTATACATTTAGAGCTTGTTCATACAGGGAAGCTACTAAGCATAAACCAATTAAAATGGCTTCCGCAGGCTCACTGAACAGCCATAACGTGGTATAAACGGAAAGTCCTGAATTCATTAAACTATGCATCTATTAGCAATCACAAATATTTCTAAAATCTTGGAGGTCTCGGGACTGCATCCAAAAGGTTGATGTGCAGCTCTAGAGAGCACCGGAAGATTTTTTAATTTGGTGTACAAGAAATGATTCAATTCATATCTGAAGAGTATCAACTGGAGAATCAAATATAGATTTTGCCTTGGTTTTACCTATGGGGTGGGGTAGGGTGATAAAGTCCTAGCACACCTAGCCGAGTATAGCCTTTAAAGTGTTTTTATTCATTTGTTTTATGGTCAGAGATCAAAAGGAAAGTAATAAGACAATGTAAGCCAATAAAACAAGGTGAGAAATTAGCATATTAGAGAACAGAAGGTACTGGCAGACAAGTGCTGCCATTCGGCAGCCAGACCAACAAGCCCTGAGCATAATTCAAACTCAGAGTCTTCTAACTACAATTGCAATTGAACAAAATTTGACAACTTATTTCCTTTTTAATAAATGAAAGGGTCGGCTTGAAATGGAGTTTGTCTGCTCTGTATTAGCAGAACCATTGACAGAGATTTCTAAGACAGTTTCCCTTGTTTGTTTGTTTTAATAGTGTAGCCTTCAACTTGGGAAATGTCTGAACAGAGGAAATACATATGGAGTGTCCATCCAAATATTATTAAAATTAATTCATGAGTAGGTGGCTCATGGCTAAGTCACTGAGCTTGTCGATCAGAAAGGTCGGCACTTCGGTGGTTTGAATCCCTAGTGCAGGTCTCCTGCGTGAGGAGGGTGTTGGAATAGATGACTCCAAGGTCCCTTCCAACTCTGTTACTGTTTACTGTTTAATGCAATTTTAATAATAATTTTAATGCATCTGCTTTTCTCTTTTGAAGTATTTGCCAAAAATATCAGCAATTGTCTTAAACACAGTATAAAGGCCTACATTTAAGCAACTGCTGAAAACAATGTCCAAAAGCAATATAATTATGTCCCTCAACTAAGAGAAAGAAGAAGACCCCCAAAGAGCCATTGCCAACATTAAGCTTAGTGGATAAACAGACTAACCCTGTGATTGTGGACCTATGGCACGTGTGCCACAGGTGGAACACAGAGCCATATTTGGTGGCACGCCAGCCATCAGCTCCGGCATGCATGCACTGGCCACCTGGTTTTTCGCCCTCCCCCGGCTTCAGGAAAGCCTCCAAAGGCTGGAGAGGGCGAAAAACAGCCTCAACGGTCCAACCGGAAGTTCGGGAACGATCTGTTTCTGGCTTCCAGAGGGCCACTAGGGAGAGGCCGTTTTTACTCTTCCCAGGCTTCAGGAAAGCCTCCATGTATGCATGCGCATGGAGGGGGTGGTGTTTCATGCACACATGAACAGGTGGGCGGGGAGGATTTAATTGGTGTGGGCACGTGCGCAATTTTGGCACATTGTAAGGAAAAGGTCTGCCATCACTGGACTAACTTCTTCTGAGCAGTATCCTCAGATGCTCAGGATTTGCCAATGAATTTGTAGACAACCATTAGCTGAAGGCAGTTTAAGAAAGATCTCTGCAGGGCAAGTCTTAATATTCTAAGAAATGGAACTTCCGGTTGTACAAAGCCAGCCTAGTAATGACAACCCCAGCAAAGCCAGAAGCCCCTAACTCAATAGCACCTGTCATAAAAACCCTAATGAAAATAAATTGATACCTATTTGCCCATATGCTGGAGAGCATATGCATAACGCGTTTAGATATCACTAATAAAGTTAAGTCTCAACTAAATTTATTGGCTGACAGATAAAGACTGATCTCCATAGCAAATCAAGGTTGACAGCAATCTTGGCTGTACAATTGCTCCTTGGGAATTTATTTTGTGGGATTTATTTTTTAAGTTGTCCATTATTATTTTTTTTAAAAGGTCTTTTGGCCCTAATGAAATTTCAGAAGCATGATCAAAACAACTCAGAGGCAGCAGGAATCAAGGTGGGGAGGCTATGAATAAAGCAGCAATTTTCTAAGCTGTGCAATCATGACCAAAGAAGGGAATAGAGACTGTTCAAGATAAGATTTAACTTCTGATAATTCTCCCTCTTGAGGAATCATGTGACCATTATTCTATTTCACTATATTGTCTAATGCCAGGCTGTCTTGATAGGCTGAACTGCTTCATGTGTATCACTGGGCATGGGGACACCATTAATTAACTTTTGACATGAGACCATTTTCTGTTCATGCTTTTTCCTAGCCCAACGTCGTTTCCTATTTTGGGGCAACTTCACATAGCTATACTTTCTGATCTCTAGGGACATTAGCAATACTTCCTCTTTTATCACACTTGCTTACAATTCCTTTCCAGTTAACTGATTAAAAAAACAACAACACCCTACTGTATTTTTCAGGCAATTCTCACTTTAAATGAGTAGACACAAAAGATATATAAAGGATTAATCAGTCACCTGCTTAATAAAAGGTTAAAGATTCAAAGGTGGCTGTTTAGGATTCCAGTTCATTATGCATTTTTCTACCAGATTCCATTCCACCGCTCATCCCTATCATTTCCAAATCTCTCCAAGAGTCAGTCCTCAGTCTGTGCCGCTGAGCCTTTCTGCAGCAGAAAGCCACAGGAGTTATTGATGAAGTGATATAAAACCCTGTTGACATAACAATATGTTGGATGGAGTCCCACAGCTATTCAATGTGTTTTGCAGCTAGCAGAAATCCAGTAGGCAGACAACATACTCAGGCTAAACTGCTGATGGATAGCTAATGGCATGTCTACCCTGTCTTTCTTGTACCAACCTTTTCTTCCTATCAATATCACAACCTGGGCTAAAGATTCAGTAGTGATGATCCAGACTGCTCAGATCACGTAAACATCAGTGGTGGGTTTCAAAAATTGTTCGAACCTACTCTGTGGGTGTGGCCTCCTTTGTGGGAGTGGATTGCCGCCCATTTGACCGGATATGAAGATGCCGACGACACTTGTCAGAACCACCTTAAATCACCTCACACACAGCACTGGCATGCATAAGAATATGATGTAAACTTGTTTTTTAAAAGGCATCTTTGGTTTGTGTTAAAACAACTTCAACACACACAATGTTCTGATTGCACCACAAACGCAGAAGTCATCCTTACCTTTCACAGAGGCACTGAGTTTTATAAATATGAGCATGATAGTGTAGAATAATCATACCCAAGGACCAGTGGTGGGTTTCAAAAAAATTTGGAACCTCTTCTGTAGGTGTGGCCTGCTTTCTGGGTCCACTGGTGGAACCTCTTCTAACCGGTTCGGTAGATTTGACGAACCGGTTCTACTGAATAGATGCGAACTGGTAGGAACCCACCTCTGGTAAACATACCCCATCATGCTGCTATAGAAAGTCATCAATGGAAAATTCAAAAGTTAGGTGACATTAACAGTAAGGTATTTTTATACCTTAGCAAGAGATCAGGCTGATAGTCACAACAGATAGCAATAGCCAGCCTAAGAGTTAGAGGAACTGTGAGCAGTGGTGGCGCAGTGGTTAGAGTACAGTATTGCAGACTACTTCTGCTGCCTGCTGGCTGCCTGCAATTTGGCAATTCAAATCTCACCAGGCTCAAGGTTGACTCAGCCTTCCATCCATGGTTAAAATGAGGACCCAGATTGTTGGGTGCAATAGGCTGGCTCTCTAAACGACTTAAGGAGGGCTGTAAAGTGGTATATAAGTCTAAGTGCTATTGCTATTGGTAACTGTAACCCAAAACACATATACATGGAGGGCACCCTGTCTATCCTGTTGTTGTGTGAGATCAACAATAAGACACTCAGCGATGCAGCATAAACCAAAGAAAAAAATCAATGACAACTTTTGCACCTCTTTGTTAAGTCATGGGAACTGGCATCAATAAGAGCAAAGATAAACAGTAATCTCTGCTTACCTTCCTTACAGAATGTGCAAATTGGACCTAAAGGCGAAGATCAAACAAATGGATTTACTGGCAACTCAAGACAAAGAAGAAATTGGATCATTAAGTCAATATTACTCAGGGAACCACCATAACTTGGGGATAGCTCTGATTCCAATTACTACAGGCCATATCTCCCTTACACTATTGTGAGCCAAGTAAGATTTTACAATTTTGGTCCATCTGTGGGGAAAAGTGCACCCTTGGTTAGTTAGATAGCTGAATTAGGGTTAATGAAAATAATACCAATTCAGACTTATCCGTTATCAGTGTAAAAATCTAATAGATACCTTTCACCCTGGCTTCGCTGATAACGGATAAGAGCCTGTGGCCTAATGGCTAAGAAGTCTGCCTAGTATGTAAAAATGCCCAGGTTCAAATCCCAGTAAGGGTATGGCTAGCCTGGGGCATTTGGACTGGCTTTTCCAGCCCCAACTGTTGCCATTATTACCTTCTCCAGCTGGACCTTTAAACAACAAGCCCTTATCTAACCACAATACCAGGACTCTTGGCCTCTCTGGACTGCACCCCCTCATTGAACTTATTGAACTCTTACTAGAACTTTTATCAGACTTACAGAAGAGAAGGTTAAGATTATTAAGACCTTTACATAAGCCTTATGCGTTCTTTGCACATTGCGCAATTTTTAAATTTTTTTTAATTTTTAATTTTTAATTTTAATTGGTATGATGAGTGTATGAGATTGCATGTGATTGAGTGAATGCTCCCACTTTTTACTACCCTATATTGTTGTATTTATGTGTTCTTAATTATCACGTGGGGACTGTCTGAGTGAACGAATGAGTGTGTCTGATTCGGAGGGCCTGTCAGGGAATGCGGGAGCTATAGGTGTGGTTGGGGGGACCACGGACACGGGAGTGGGCCGGAGCATTACGGTCGTAACGGGGAGGGGCAGATATGGCGGGGACTTTAGGGCTGGCCATTACCGGGGAAGGAGGGTTCGCTACGTCACAGAGATCCCTCCTTCCGGCCCTATGAGTCCCACTCCGAGGCCAGATGGCGCGAGTAGTCAGGACCCTGGTCTCCGGCTGTTGTCGCTAAATGCCAGGTCTGTTGTTCACAAGGCTCCCCTCATCCGGGACTTAATTTTAGACGAGGGGGCAGACCTGGCATGTATTACTGAAACCTGGCTGGGCCCGGAGGGAGGAGTCCCCCTCGTAGAGATGTGCCCAGAAGGATTTCAGGTGCTTCATCAGCCGAGAGCTCAGGGAAGGGGTGGGGGTGTGGCTATTGTTATTCGGGAGTCTTTAGTACCTCGTAGGATCCCTGCTCCGGAGCTTGTCGGGTGTGAGTCCCTACTGGTGAAGCTGGACCTCAAGGGTCAAGTGGGCCTGCTGCTAACGTACCTGCCTCCCAACAGCGTTGCAGCAGCCCTCCCCTCGCTCCTCGAGTCGGTAGCCGAGCTGGCAATTGAGTTCCCCAGGCTTATGGTCCTGGGGGATTTCAATTTGCCTATGCTCGGTGAACACTCTGATGGGGCGCAGGAGTTCATGGCCTCCATGACAGCCATGGGCTTGACCCAGATAATTCGGGGCCCAACTCACTCTGCGGGTCACACGCTCGACCTCGTATTTCTTTCGGAGCAGTGGATTTGTGATCTTGGTCTGAGGGGTAATGAGATCATACCCCTGTCGTGGTCAGACCACTGCCTACTGAGGCTTGACTTCCGAAGACCAAACCCCCACTGTAGGGAGGAGGAACCGACCAAGTGGTTCCGCCCCAGGCAACTTATGGACCCTTTGAGGTTCCAGACGGAGCTTGGGGTTATTCCTGATACTCTCGCCCACAGTCCGGTAGAGACTCTGGTTGCTGCCTGGCATTCGGCAGCATCGGAGACTCTCGACCGGATTGCGCCACTACGGCCCCTCCGAGGCGGCGGATCCCGGAGGCCTCCTTGGTTCACCGAGGAGCTCCGGGAGAGGAAGCGCCGGAGGAGACGCCTAGAGCACCAGTGGAGGTCCGATAAATCCGAATCGAACCGAGCACTCTTAACAACCTGCACCAAGGATTACATCAGGGCACTTAGGGCAGCAAAGAGATCTTATATTGCCACCTTGGTTGCGTCCGCCGAGTCCCGTCCAGCCGCCCTGTTTAGGATAACCCATTCCCTCTTAAATAAGAGGGATACGGGGGACCCCTTGCAGGGTAGGGCTGAAGACTATGCCCAGTTCTTGGCGGACAAAGTTGCTCGGTTTCGGTCGGATTTGGACTCCACCTTTGCAGAGCCAGCCGTGACACGAGAGGACGATTTGGTAGACCATCGCTGGGTTGAGTTTCAGGATGTTACCCCCGGGGACGTGGACAAGGCCATGAGGGCTGTGAGTGCCTCCACCTGTGTACTGGACCCGTGTCCCTCCTGGCTGGTTGCTAACAGCAGGGAGGTGACACGGGGCTGGATCCAAGCGGTTATTACCGCCTCGCTTCGGGAGGGGCACTTCCCTGCCGCACTTAAAACGGCGGTGGTGAGACCCCTCCTGAAGAAACCATCTTTGGATCCAGCTGTACTTAACAACTATCGTCCAGTCTCCAACCTCCCCTTTATTGGGAAGGTTGTTGAGAAGGTGGTGGCCTACCAGCTCCAGCGGTCCTTGGAGGAAGCCGACTACCTGGACCCCTTCCAGTCCGTCTTCAGACCTGGTTACAGCACAGAAACCGCTTTGGTCGCATTGACCGATGATCTCTGGAGAGCCAGGGATGGAGGCCACCCCTCCATCTTGGTTCTCCTTGACCTCTTGGCGGCTTTCGATACCATCGACCATGGTATCCTTCTGCGACGACTGCGGGAGGTGGGAGTGGGAGGCACTGTTTTGCAGTGGTTCTCCTCCTACCTCTCGGACAGGTCGCAGTCGGTGTTGGTCGGGGGACAGAGATCGACCATGAGGCCCCTAACATATGGGGTGCCGCAGGGGTCGGTCCTGTCCCCCGTACTATTTAACATCTACATGAAACCGCTGGGCGAGATCATTCGGAGGCACGGGATAAGATACCACCAATATGCGGACGATACGCAGCTGTATCTGTCCGCCCCGTGCCAACTCAATGAAGCGGTGGACGTGATGAACCAGGGACTTGAAGCTGTTAGGGACTGGATGAGGGCTAACAAGCTTGTACTCAACCCAGAAAAGACCGAGTGGCTGTTGTGTTTCCCTCCCAAAAATTTGGCTAGTGTTCCATCACTCAGGCTGGGGGGTCAAATTTTACACCCCTCAGACAGGGTTCGCAACTTGGGAGTCCTCCTGGATCCACAGCTGACCTTTGATCACCACCTGTCGGCTGTGACCAGGGGGGCATTTGCCCAGGTTTGCCTGGTGCGCCAGTTGCGACCCTACCTGAACCGGGAGGCTCTCACAACAGTCACTCGCGCCCTCGTGACTTCTAGGCTGGAATACTGCAATGTGCTCTACATGGGGCTGCCCTTGAAGAGCATCCGGCGGCTTCAGCTAGTCCAGAATGCGGCCGCGCGAGTGATTGTGGGTGCACCTCGGTTCACCCACATAACACCTATCCTCCGCGAGCTGCACTGGCTACCTGTTGATCTCCGTGTGTGCTTCAAGGTGCTTCTTACTACCTACAAAGCCCTTCATGGTAGTGGATCTGTGTACTTGGGAGACCGCCTCCTGCCAATTACCTCCTCTCGACCCATAAGATCGCATAGATTAGGCCTCCTCCGAGTGCCATCTGCCAGCCAGTGCCGGCTGGCAACTACGCGGAGGAGAGCCTTTTCAGTAGCAGCTCCGACCCTCTGGAACGATCTCCCCGTGGAGATTCGTACCCTCACCACCCTTCAGACCTTCCGCACAGCCCTCAAGATCTGGCTATCCCGTCAGGCCTGGGGGTAAGACCATAGTCCGCCCCCACCCGAATGTTGTATGAATGTTGCTTGGTTTTAATTATATATTGTGTTTTTTGTTATTGTATGTCTTCCCCTTCCATACAAGTTGTTAGCCGCCCTGAGTCCCCTCAGGGAAAAGGTCAGCCTATAAATAAACTCAACTGAA
This sequence comes from Thamnophis sirtalis, assembly GCF_051295495.1. Lineage (NCBI taxonomy): Eukaryota > Metazoa > Chordata > Lepidosauria > Squamata > Natricidae > Thamnophis > Thamnophis sirtalis. The sequence continues at coordinate 22,637,184 of NW_028261389.1, read as the reverse complement.
CTGAAACTCAACTGAGAGCTAAATAGCTTGAAATAGATCTATACTAGTCTCCCTTTATTTATTTATCAGCACAAATAAAAAAACATATATATATATATATATATATATATATATATATATATATATATATATATATATGTGTATGTATGTATGTATGTATGTATGTATGTACGTACGTACGTACACACACACACACACACACACACACACACACACATATATATATTGACATTAATATTAAAGCATAATAACATCCATGTTAAGAAAATACATGTTCTCAAACTGTTAGGGACACTCCCTACTTTACGTGAGTGGAGAGCCGATATGTATGCAAGTAAATATATTTTCCAAAAATTGTTAAGAGATATCTCCAAAAAATTGGCACAAAACTCAGAAAGCTCATTTCAGGAATACTCTGTCCTCAGTATGGATGAGAAACAATGTGTTAAATATTCTAATACAGTTGTCGCCAACGCCTGGTCTATGGACCCGGGCCACCCATGCAAACAAGTGAAGTCCTATCTGTGGGATACAGGCAGCATGCAAAACCACATCTCCTCCAGTCCACGGAAAAATCTCTCCTGCTGCCCAAAAGGTTGTAAGAAACCATTTTGCAAGAAGAAATTGTCCTCCTAATGATGACTAAATTAAACCATTACTATTACACCACTGGGAGGTATTAGCATAGAGTTGTCATCCTGCTTCCCATTTCCAAAGAGCAACATGGTGCTTCCTTGGAAGGATATTTCTGTTACATACTTCATTAACTTCCTGATGGGTAACAGGGCTCTGTGAAGTTTGACCATGACAAAAATCAGAGGGGAAGTTGAATTGTTTATCAAATGAATCTGACAGTACTGGCAGCCAGAGGCCTCTAATACTGTAGGAGGCAAAGAGAACACATGATACTCTTCCAGAAGCTCTGGATGAGGGTGCAGAACTGTGATCAACAGCTTGTAAAATCCATGTGACCAGAAGCAAAAGAAATCTGGTGGAATGTTTGACAGAATCAGACTTACAATAAATTAATTGGGTAATTAAATGCATTTTACCTCAAGGGAAATAAACGATTTAGAGAGAATGTTCTGAGTTCAACTTTTAGGATTACCTGATATCTCCTTACCTTGAAAATCATATTTCACCCAGGAATTTTTAACTTCACAGAACTCATATTATTTTTAGCTAATTAAAATGATTTTGCAGATGACCAGTTGAATGTGCCTTAAGAAATAAAGTCTTCCTGGGCATAGAAATGCTGCTATATAGAAATGCTGAAGAATTAAGATTTGTTTTACATTGTAATGGTAGACTAGCATTCATCTTCAAACCAAACTGACTGAAACGATAATGGAGACATATTCAGAGAGAGAGACAGAGACAGAGACAGAGACACACACACACACACACACACACAGAGAGAGAGAGAGAGAGAGAGAGAGAGAGAGAGAAAGAGAGAGAGAGAGAGAGAAATGCTCAAGGGGGCATGTTGTGACTGCAGCTCCTACAATTCTCTGCTTTGAATTCCATTTTGATGTCACAGCAGAGAAACCTACTTTAGAGCTTACCCGTCCGTATCCAAATTTGGGAGGGGAAGAAAAGAAAACATTAGGATTTGTTTTTCTTCAATGTAAATATCAGGCAGATAGCTAGAAAATACAGTTCCATTCTATTTACTTCTTCACTGTCCAACACTGTTGGTACAAACTTCTCCTCTCCAAGATATAAGCACTAGTAATGTAGTTTGTAAAGTAGGCCAGTGTTTTATTTCCACAACTCTGTCCTATTCTGTGTTTGTTGGTCTTGCTTATCAAAGGGAGTTTAATGTGGGAAAGAGAATGGGTAATGTCTTCTCTCTCTTTTCCCTGCCCCCTCATCCTCCCAGCAGCTATAAAATAGCTCAGCCCAGCCAGAACCAAAAGCTCAACAAAGCTCCCACATCCCTGCCCCCACCAGCTCCCATCTTCCATTCAACCAAAATGGGCCACTCAGGCAGAGCAGTCCAGGAGTTACAAATAGGCCAGACAGGAATAAACAGAGCAAACAAAGAATATCCTGTCCACTCTGAGAAAAGCTCAAGAAAGTGATGTCTCCATTAAAATTCAAGGCAGGGAAGCTGCACGCACCCTGTCAACAGCTTGGCTAATAAAATGAAAAGGAGGACAGGATGGAGGGGAGGCTTATAGAGGAAAAAATAAAAGCTTATGGAGATCTGCTGATAAGCCAAAATTATTACAGCCAATATTTTTACAGTATTATAATTTTACTCATCCGTTGCAACGAAGCAGAGCACAAATTCAAACCACGTGCCCCCATCGCCACCATAAGTCCCATTCACTTTTCAAGTACATCCATTTGGTAGCATTCCCAAGATTATTTCTGGGGCTCAGTGGTTAAACTATGGTTTTCTGAGGCTGTATGAGATGATCCAATGTTTGTTGAGATGATTTAAATAAACAACTAGAAGTAGGAGAGGACAGAATCTCTGGTTTAAGGGGTGGTGTTGAATTTGGGGCCCATCTGAATTGCAAACCTGAGGAGACATCCTACTACCCTTTTATGTTTATCTGATTTGCAAGCTTCTTCCCCAAATGCTGACATTCTAAATGTAAACCAACCACTTCATCTGTTTTGTGCACTTTTGATTAGCACTTGTGTAAAATTAACTGCTGAGGAAGCTTTAAGCAATACTACTTAGAAGTTAATGCTGGTTGCAGGGTTGAAGAGAGAGGCTGTACATATTCCCATTCCTTATCTCTACGTGTATTCACTTCAAAGTTTAAATAGAACCTATGTACATATATCTTTACACGGGTTGAGTCATTTTGCACAACTTCAACAAGTGTAATACATTAGCCTGAACAGAATCCATTTATTTTAGCTGTATGTTTGAGACACAGGATTAGTGTCTTGGTGTGAATTAATGAAGCATGAATAAGAATGGATATAAAGCACTGTCACCAAATAAGCACAAGAGCACTGATGCTAAGAGAAATAAAAGGGAAGGCAGGGAAGTAGATATCTTGTTGAATTATCTCTTCCTGTGAAAGCCATTGGAACAACAGATTATAGATACGCACCTCTACAATTCAGAAATTAGAATAACCTCATTGAAATTCTGACATTCCAGCAAGTTTTTCAGTCTAGTTTACTTGTAGGTAATCAATGTAAACTATAAGATGGTTAAAAGTCAGGATAAATAGGGTTTCCTTTGTAATGTATAAATTCATTCATTCATTCATTCATTTATTCATTCATTTATTACTATATTTCTGTACTATCCTCAGGGACGGGGGCTAAAATGTTTTTTTTACTGTAAGATGAGAAATTAAAATTACTTAAAAGCAAAGGGAGAGGTTTCAGAAGATTAACCAGCCCCAGGGCTTCATGCTCCCTTGGGCTCCTCGCATGAGGCCAAAGGTCTTAACTCCGTTTTAGAAGTCCAAAAGAGTGGGGGCCTGTCTCACCTCCAAGGGAAGAATATTCCCTAGGGTGCGGGTGACAGCAGAGAAGGATCTTTTCCTAGATCCTACCAGTTGGAATTCTTTAACTCACAGGGTCTCCAACATACCTTTCCTGCCTGACCAAATGGAATGTGCTGATGGGACAAAGGTGTCCAAATTGCTATCATTCGAAAGATTTCTTACCTCATGAAAATATAGCAGATTTCCAATGAAAGGCAAAGGTGGAGGATGACGGACTCCCACTTTAGCAAGCCTGGAGAACGAAGAGGTGATGTGCCTGGATTTTTAAAAAAAAGTGAAAAAGTTTTCACAGAGTTTTCAGAGTTGGAGAATAAGGCTCAGAATTCAGGTGAGAGGATAGTGTGAAGCTCAAATGGCACAGCAGTCATAACAAATACCCACAGCCACTTGCAGTGCAAGATGGGATAGGAACCTTTCGTGACATTTTTATTCTCGAATTTGTTATCGCTTTACTTCAGAAAGGCTGTTGATTCAAGTTCTAGATCAGGGGTGTCAAACTCATGTCATGACAACATCACAATGAAATCACATGACATATCTGGATTTTTTCCTTTTCCCTAAATTGGGTGTGGGTGTTTGCCATTGTGTGACGCATCCAGACTGTGGACCGGGAGTTTAACAGCCCTGCTCTAGATATATGAAATAAAATCAGATTCACAGACTTCAATAGTCTTAGATCACCCCAATACTAATAATGGCCTTGATGGATACTTTCTATCATACAACATTGTGAGATTCAATCCTATTGATCCTACTAGATCAGCCATCTGGTGTCTTGCTGAATAATTCTGATTATGGCCTTTGCGGGCCACGCAAGCTGTAGATTTATGGAAATTATCGTCTAACACAGCTGGAGAATGCTACACAGAGAACATCATTTTAGATGCCTTCAATACGACTCAACAAGATCTGATGTTTATTTATGGAATTGTTTGCTTGCTTTCCAATATTTCTATCTATTGCTGGCAAAGACACCTCAGGAGACAGTAATGGGGAAAATTCACTACTCTTTTTCCTTCATGGTATCATAGGAAATTCTGCTTTATATAATATAATGTTTTTCCTAGTACCATTAAAGCAGAGACAGGCAATCTGGTGGGAGAACAAGAGCTATTCTGTGACAGGACACACAAACACACACACAAACACACACACAGAGTGAGCCAATGTCGGCTGGCGACTCCCCGGGGGAGAGCCTTCTCTGTTGCAGCTCCGGCCCTCTGGAATGAGCTCCCTATTGAGATCCGGATCCTTACTACTCTCCCGGCCTTCCGCAAAGCCACCAAGTCCTGGCTGTTCCAGCAGGCTGGGGGGAGCTGAGAAGCATCTACCTCCACGGAAATTGTGAATGTTGGTTTTGTTTTTAATATGTTGTCTTTGTCTTGTTCCCCCCTTTCCCTTGTCTTTTGTGAGCCGCCCGGAGTCCTCCGGGAGTGGGCGGCATACAAGACAAATAAATAAATAAATAAATAAATAAATAAATAAATAAATAAATAAATAAATAAATAAATAAATAAATAAATAAATAAATAAATAAATAGGTGATTTACAGTGAAAATGGGATTTCAAGGATGGTTCCTTATGGTTGGTTTTTTTCTTTTTTACAAAGGGTAAGCCTTTTTGTGGGAGGAGATAGCTAGGCCTGAAAGAAAGCTTGCACATCTTTTAATATTTAGCTTTTCTCTGCCCACTACTCTGAAGGGAAAAAAAAACACCCTTCTTTTTATCAAAGGCAGAATTTCTGGGTGTTCATGATCACAACAATGAAGGCCAAAAATGGACTGTCATTTCCTATAAATACTTTCATACGATTATTTTTCTTCAATTTTGTGAGGAAGCAGAAACAAGTGATGTCTGGTACACCAATCAGATGATGATGGTTTTCCCATCATTGCTAAGTTTCAGGTTCTTCTAGTAGTTTTCTCATAGAATGGAGTTATTGCTCTACAACTCTTTCTGTTAGCTCACATTATCAGAAAACTATTCAACAGGTGTAAGAAATAATAGGTCAGCCAAAGACTTCAAAGCTGCTGGTAGCCCTACAAGCTTTGTGTAGGGTACTATAGATACCATGCGAAGGTCACCAAGAAATTGCCATTTTTAATGTGACAGAAATTAAATACAGAAATTAAATTGCTATTAAATACAATAGATGCAAATTTGAGGGGTTAATCAATCAGCAATCAATTATTTAATCAATAATCAATCCACCAGTGAACTCCAACTTCTCTTTCTCTTTTTCTTTGCATCCTCCTCCTCCTCATCTTCATATCTTCCAAGCTCTGCAGAGCTGGATCAGCTACATGCAACATTCAACGTTGTACAGCTGCACCAGATCTGCTTTGACCACCGCTACTGTTCAGATATTAATCCAAATTAAAACATAGTTGGAAGATGAAATATGGAATTTTGCATTAGCGGATGAATAAGTGTTGAATAAGGCAGGTTGTAGTGCTTGCAAATCCCCATCAACTGGATTTCAAGACGTTTTTATATTACAGAACATATGTAAGCAGTAGTACTTTTGAACTTTAAGAAACCACTTAGTAGATCCTAGCTAAATATGTATCCTGATGACAATAAATATCAATCAATGTTAGTATCCTAAAAGAGCAAACTCATCAGGGATAATTTTGTTATTTTACTGAAGCTAGGGACACATATGATTTTACACATTATTTGTCTTAAACATGTTGTAGAGATCAATACATCCATAATGGTAGATATAAACCATGGTTTATAAGCCTTATTATGGGATAGCAATAGCAATAGCAATAGCAATAGCAGTAGACTTATATACCGCTTCATAGGCCTTTCAGGCCTCTCTAAGCGGTTTACAGAGAGTCAGCATATTGCCCCCAACAATCTGGGTCCTCATTTTACCCACCTCGGAAGGATGGAAGGCTGAGTCAACCCTGAGCCGGTGAGATTTGAACCGCTGACCTGCTGATCTAGCAGTAGCCTGCAGTGCTGCATTTAACCACTGCGCCACCTTGGCTAGCACAGAATGTGAGATTAGCCTCTGTTTACGACCCTTCTTTCTTTTGGTCTTCCAGTTGACAATGACAGAAATGTTACTTTTCCATAAATCAGGATGCAATGGATTATGAATCACTCTGTTTCTGTTTCAAATTTACCAGTCAACAGTAATATGTGGCAAAATCTGGGACAAATGTTTCACCAAAGCTACAAAGTGGCCTTATTTGGCAAAATGGATGATATTATATAATGCAGGAAGGAAAATGCAGCAAGTCTACTACTACTTTATTTTATTTTTTATTTTATTTAAAAAATGGGCAGATAAATATTTTGAAAAGATAATATTTGGGCAAATTGAAACAAAAAAAACATGTAAGTTGTATATAAAAGAAGGACTTTTCTAATGGTCTGCCTTAAGAGATGTTACATTCCTCCTGTTTTTTTAGAAATAGAAATTTTACAAAAAGTAACAATATGGTACAAGTTGCAATTCTGAAATTGACCAACTTTAAATTGATTTGATATCTCCAGGTATCACAGCTCAATTCCCCAAATGAAATGTCTTAATCACGTGTGCAGAAGGAACATAACATACAATTTTTCCTTGATGAGTTCTGGATATGTACTTTCTTTTGCTTCGTATGCTCTTAACTCAGGCAGAAGCACAGAAAATTCATGATGGCTCCAAAATGTGATATTTTTAAAGAACGTTTCAATGCAATTTCAACCAAGCAGCAGAAAATTTCATAACACTTTTTCATCATATAATTGCATGTCTTAATTATATAATTTGATGTCTTAATTGCATAATTAAAAGGACATGATGTTTCAGCATAATTAGACATCTTAATTATTATGCAAGATCATATGCTAGCATTGCGATCCCCTTTGCAAATGTAAAACAAGTGCTTCCAGATATAACTTCAGCCATTTTGAGATGTCAATAGGATGAATGAATTTTGATCTGAATACATTGAGACACATGAGAAGCCGATGGAAGCATCTGCCCTATTGTGCCATTAATATTATTCGCAATAGAATTAGTAAAATGAGCCACCAACTCTTCCACCTTTTAGAAACAGCATAGAGGTATCCCTTGTTAGTTATTTGAGATATGGTTACAGTCTCAATAAAACTATCTGACTTCTCAAAGATTCATAAGAGAATTGTGCTCGTATGCTGTCTGTCACACACTCAAGCATCCAGCCCTTTGGTACTCCATATGCTCACATATTTCACAGTTGACAAGTCAATATACACCAGTCTGTTTTATATACTGGGCAAAAAAAAAAAAGATGATACGAGCTATAGTAGTGAATAATAATGTGCAGTGTGCAAGAAGAAAATGGCTCAGACTGATGAAATCTAAACAAAGAGAAATAGACTTCTAGAAATTGCAATGTCTATTTGTAATCCGTGACTTACAACCACAATTGAGCCCAACATTTCTGTTGCTAAGTGAGACATTTGTTAAGAGAATTTTGCCCATTTTGCGACCATTCATGCCAAAGTTGTTAAGGGAATCTGCAGTTGTTAAATAAGTAACATGCGACGTGGATCTGGTTTTCCCATTGACTTTGCTTGTCAGAAGATCACAAAAGAAGATCACATGACCCCAGGACACAACGACCATAAAGGTGAGTCAGTTCCCAAGCATATAAATTCTGATCACGTGATCATAGGGATGGGATGCCGCAACAGTCATAAGTTTGAAAAATAGTCACAGCAGTCACTTTTTTCACAGCCATTGTAACCCTGAATGGTCATTAAATGAATCGTTGTAAGTCAAGGACTAGCTATAATCGATAAAGGAGGGCTCTATGCTCACCCAGTGTGAAGTTTCTGTCAGACAGTCATTGGGCATGTAAGATCTGTAGATCTAATTCTGAAAAGAGTTGTATTATATGTAGGCATCTTCAACACTATTCTTAGTTTCTCTTGACTAGCGAAGTATAAGTATAATCTTTATTGTCGTTGTACTTAAATACAACGAAATTGGTTTTAACCTCACTAGTACAAAATTGTAACAGAAATGAAAAAAGAAAGAAAAAGAAAAAAACTAGTGTGTGAATGGAGTGATTGTGGTTGTATTTAAAAGTCTCACAGCCCAAGGATAGAAACTATTTTTAAACCTGGCTATTGTTCGGCTGGCTATGCTTCGATGTCTTCTGGCCGATGGTAGAAGTGCGAAGAGACACTGACCAGGGTGTGAATCATCTGTGAGTATCTTCCTTACTCTGCTAAAGCAGCGAGACCTGGCGATGTCATCCAGTAGTGTTAGAGGGCAACCAATGGTTTCTTGTGCCGAATTGATCACTCTCTGTAGTGCCTTCGTGTCCATAGCTGTTAAACCAGCATACCATACTGTAATACAATATGTGAGGACACTTTCTATGCTGGACCAATAGAAAGAGGTCATCAGCCGTTGTTCCACCTGATTTTTTCACAGGACTCTAAGGAAATGAAGTCTCTGTTGGGCCTTTCCAATCACCAGAGACGTGTTGTTTTTCCAGGTGTGATCTTGACTAAGGAGCTGAATCTCTAAGATGGCAGAATTTGGAATATTGTTCAGGCTTAATCTTATGTTGAAATCCCTGACTATAACACTATAAGCAGACAGGGAGCATAGCCCAAGACCATTAATGTGGGTTTTCCACTTTTGACCAGGTTTCTACGATCCAAGATCAAGGTAATATTATGTGGCATATAAACATTTACCAGAAACAAATTCTAGTGACTGACTGAAATATGGATGTTCAGATCTGCACAAAATTGTGTCCCGTTCCAAGGGCTGCTAGAAGACACAAGCATTCATCACTCTCAATATGCAAATCACTAGCTCCAGTCTCCTGAAATAAAACTATTTTTAACTGTGTTATACTGTATAACTTGTAAATGCAGGTTCTCTTGTTCTGAGTTCTCATACAGCTATTTCTAGGAGAGCAGTAACAATAATTCAGGAA